>NC_136268.1:122774913-123062413 GCF_964187855.1 Myxine glutinosa
AACTGGCATTCTTACCTGGACGAGTCGTTATACTTATGTCTTTGTAATTCATGTAAAAGTGCACCAATATCTTCTTATGTCCTACTTGGGAAACAAAAAACTTTTTCATGAGCAAACCCAGTGGGTTTTTTTGTTCAGTCTGGTGCTTCCAAGTTTTGTTCAGTCCGGTAGTGATGAACTGAGAGTTTGTTTTATGCATGCATGGCATGAGACCATGCTTTTGGTGAAACAGACTCGCCACGTTGAGCGAAATGATGAGGTGGTGACATATGGGATGATTTGCATACACATGGAACCACATATTCAACACATAACATAGGAAAGTTGTACGTACCGGAGAAACATGCCAAACCGAGAGAGAGGTCGAACTCCAAATCGTACTGTACACTAGATGCCATTCTTTATTGAGTTTGATACAGATGATCTTCCAGTGGAGGAGAAATTGGAAGTCACCACCAGTTTGACCCAGACCATCCAAGCCAACTTGCACCAGGGTTACAATCATAAGGTAATCAAGCATGAAGTCGTTCGAATTTTGGGAGCGAGAGATGAATTGAGCATTGCTGTGGCAGGAAAAGCCATGCCAGTGATTGAGAAAAAAGAAATAATCCCCACTGGAGCCCTTTTGGTAAACCCCATATTGAAGCATTTCAGAGGTTGGTATTGAAATGTGCACGAGCAGTGAATTGTACTGTCGGGATTTACAATCAGGACTTTTTATAGTCCATAAAACTGCAGAGGGTTAGTTGGCATCTCCTCAACATCCCTGACCCAGACTTATGCAATTGCTATTTCCATTCAAGAAAGTGTCAGACAATCAATTTTTAACTCAACTGGACGAGTTCATCACATACTGAACCATCCGGCGTCCGTCGTTGTCGTCCGTTAACTTTTCGACGTTAACACTCCAGCGTCCACAAATATCAACCGATTCTGATCAAACTTGACATGCAGCATCCTTACCCCAAGGACCAGGTTGGTATTACATTTCAGCCCGATCTGTTGAAAAATGGCGGACTTAGGCGACCATTTTGTTTTTGGTCATGAAAACGATGTTAACACTCTAGCGTCCACAAATATTAACAGATTTTGATCAAACTTAGAATGTTTAACCCTTACCACACAAGGTAGGTTGCTATTGCATTCCAACCCGAATCGTCACAAAATGGCCGCCATATTGTTTTCAGCTCCGAAACGACGTTAAGTCTTTAATGTCCACAAATATTTATAGATTTTGATCAAACTTGGTGTGAGACTCTTACCACACAAGGTAGGTTGCTATCTTAAGTCAAATATAGTACAGACAACGGACCTACTTTATTGTTATCCAGTCAGTTCAGTTGAGTTCTGCTTCCCTGGAAGCTCTAGTTTCTTGTTCTACGTCATTAGCGTGCTGTAAGGTGGATCAAAAAGACAATATTCCCAGTTCATTCAAAGTTGATGATTGTAATGAAGATTGGAGATTGGAGATTTGGTGTTATATTTATAAGTAATTTATATATTTACAAAAACAACCATTTAAGGCCAATAAGCAACAGTGAGATTGGTCAAAGAAATGTAATTTAGGTGGGTTTCATTTTCTATGCAAAATAAAGTCTCATGGAGGAGCTGGGATGTCATAAAATGAGCAAAAACCAAAGAAGAAGCAAAAGAATGATGATGTGGAAAAGGGAAGAGTTTTGGTTGGTCCTGAGATGTCAGAGGAGTTCAATGTGAACATCAGTTTGAGGCAGGGAAGCGCTCTCAGCCCACTCATGTGGTGATGGAGATGGTGAGCAGGAAGGTAAACATGCGAGGTATTCTGGGGAGGATATTGTATGCAGACAATCTGGTTGTTGTGATGGAGTTTGGGTGGAAGATGCAGGAAGGACTGAGGGAGTGGAAGGAGGCATTTTGAGAGATATGGGCTGAAAATGAGCATGGAGAAGACGGAAGTGATGTGGGTTGGGCAGCAAAGAAAATAAATGAATATCAGGTTAGAGAGGAAGGAGATCAGACAAGGAAATAGGTTTGAGTATCTGGGTGGAACAGTCACTGGGATGGTAAGTCAGAGGCAGAGGTGCAGAGGAGGATTCAGGTGGGTGTGAATGCATGGAGGAGGGTGGAGGATGTAATGGCAGACAGAAATTTTAAAAGACATTGAAAGGAAAGGTTCTGATGTCTTGTGTAACGCCGGCCTACCTTTACGGTCTGGAGATGGTGGCACTGACAGAGAGACAACAACAGAGGCTGCAGGTTTGTGAGAACAACTGGGTCAGGGGGATTGCAGGTGTGAAGAGGGTGGATAGAAGGAGAAATGGGTGAACTGAAGGAGGGGATTGGTGTGCCGATGAGCTTTATGGGGGAGATTGGTGAAATACCGGCTGAGATGGACTGGACATGATTTTGATTGATTTGTAAACCGGCTGTGATGGGAGTGGATAGGTTGGGGGGGGGGGGGGACAAGGTAGGAGGAAAAGAGGTAGACCACGGTTGAGATGAGAGGATTGTATGAAGAGGGATATCAGTAAGGTGAGGGTAGTTGGAGAGTGTAGAGAGTTGGCTGAGAATAGCGGGGAGCAGAGGAGTATTGCGGTCAAGGCAGGACCGCCATCGGACCTCACCCATTATAAAGGTAAAAGGAGGAGAACAACAGGAGGAGCAAAACAGCAAAGGATGGTGGAGAGTGAAGATTGAAAATGGGAAAAGAACAAGTTATGGGCATGGGACGTGCGAACAAACAAATTCTCTTATCATTAGAGATTGGTATTTCATATGCAGCCTGTGGATGCTAGTTGCATCATTTTCTGAAAGTATGGGGCTGTGCCACTAATGCAATGCCCCTGTTACCACAGCAAGCTGGTACTCATTTTGCCAACCTTAGAAGGATAACAGGCTCAGCCAACACACCTGGTGTTAATTGAACAGCACAACAGGGGCTTGAACTCAAGACCCTAAGATCTTCAGCCAGCCACCGAAACTGTTAAGTCAACACCAGGCTTTTACCATAAGAGGATGCTACAGTGCTACACGATGATTATGCCTACGAGTTCATAGATATGTGCAATCACAAAGCACAGAAACTTACCTTTAGGTGTCTGTGACATACCTTTGGCCTGTGATCCAATGATGGCCATATTTTTTTCAGATCACCATTTGAGCTCTACCTTCAACATGCAGAAATATCACAAAGTGTAAATAAGAAAAATGAATCCCCATATATAATCTATCCTCAAAAATCCATCTCGTGAAATCAGAGGAAAATCAATGAAGTTATGATCAAAAATAATGTTTTTGTTAATTAGGTCGTAGGTCAAGGAGTAGGTCAAGAACAGGAATAGGTCAAGGATGAAAAAAGTAGGTGAAGGAAAGGAAACAAATATCAGGTGCACAACGTTAATGCAGGTCCACTCTTATGATGCAAAAACATCTTGGAAGTCCTAGCGGACTTTGAGATTCCACGTTGACAAAAAAAATCCATTATTTTTCTCACACCACAATTTGACCTTGACTTTTAACCTGGAGGAGTATGATGGAAATTAAGGTTAAATGTGCCTTACTCCACGCTATCTAGAAAGCGCAATTTCAATCCGATCAGACGAACTTCAGTCGAGTTATGGTTAAAAATGTGAAAATGTCTAGAATTAGGTCATGACAATAAAAGTAGGTCAAGGTAAAAAAAAATGTCAACCCCACATACCTTATATTCACAATATTAATGCAAATTTTCATTCTGAAAGTAACAGCTGGCTCCGATTTAAAGTTTGAAAATCGACAGTTCGGAAATTTGGAGTGTTGAAAGTGCAGGAAGAAAATAAATATTTTATAAATGGTGGTTTAGTACACCTGGGGGTCTAAAAAATTCTGTGGTACCAATAAAAATATGGGCAATACCCCTAGGCGCTCTCCTGGTAAAATAAAGCAGTACATTACACTGATTAAAGGTATGTTAAACAGTATCACGGTATTTTAAAGCACTTGCAATTTTTTAATTTTTTTTCGGATACAGAATCGAGGCTCGTGAAAGAGCTAACATTTATCACACAAAAAAAAATCAAACAGACACACAAAGTATATAATAAGGGGAGCGGTAGACAAGATGGGGAGAGAAGGGGAAGCACACAACCACAACATTTGAGAGCAGGGACATTGGGAGATCTGTGGGAGGGAGAGGGCTTGGGGGGAGGAGGCGTGGGAAGAAGTGGGGGAAGGGGGGTGAAGTATAAAACACAAGGACACTGCAAGGACTTCCAGGAAAGAAGTTGGAATTTCAAAAAAGTGGATCTGGGGTGAAATTAGCGGGGTTTTGGATGGGGGAAGATAAGAGATGGTGGTGAACAGCTGTTTTCAAGACCTGGAGGGTGGAGTGGGATTGAAGAGAGTGAGGGAGTTTATTCCAGAGGCAGGATAAAAGAGGAATGAATGAGTGAAGGTGAGCAAAGTGTCTTGATTTTGGCAGTTTAACCATAAGAGGGTTGCAGGCAGACTTTTTGTGCGACCAGTAGGAATATTTGGGGGACAGAGCCCAGAGAGAGCTGGGGGAGCAAGGCCAGAGAGGAGTCGGTAGAAGACAGAAAGACCACCAACCTGCCTGCGGTGAGTGAGTGAAAGGCCCTCGGAGTTAGCTTCATCACGGGAGATTCCAATGATTCTGAAAGCTTTGGTTTCAACAGCGTGAAGCAGAGCTAGGTGAGAGGCAGGAGCACCAGCCCAGAGGGAAGAACAGTAATCCATTGAGCTGCGAATGAAAGCCTTGTATGTGGTGAGGAGCTCAGGTGTGCCAAGGAAGCCTTCGCACGATGGAGGATGCCCAGTCTGCGACTGAATTTGGAGGCCAGATTTGAAATATGGTTTTCCCAGGAAAGATAATGGCAGATAGTGAGACCCAAAAGCTTGAGTGACAGAACTTCTTGGAAAGGATTATTCAGAAAGTGGATGGGAGGGTTGTCCAGTCAGTCTTTTTGGAGAGACATCGTAAGAGTGTGAGATTTGTCAGGATTGAAAGACATGTTCCACTTGTTTAACCAGTCTGTGATTTTGTCCAGGTCAGCAGAGAGCAAGGAGGCTGCAGACTGCCGATCTGAGGGATGAGGAATGGAGCGGCAGAGAGTATGATGGAAAGTCAGATGGAAGAGAAGAGAGTATGATGGAATAGAGAATCATCAGGAAAGAGATAGAGAGGATTTTCAAGAGAGTCAGAGAGATCATTGATGAAGACCAGAAAAAGCACAGGGCCCAGAACACTGCCTTGGGGAACTCCAGCCTGAACAGGAAGGGGAGATGAGAGAAACCCATTCAGGGCCACACTTTGTCTATGACTAGAGAGGAAGTCCGCCAGCCTTGCATGGAGATTTCCGTGTATACCACAGGAGGAGAGTTTGGTGAGCAGAGCGGGGTGCCAGACCGTATCGAAGGCACGTGATATGTCAAGGGAGACAGCTCTGATTTCCTGTTTGGCATTGAGGACCTCCATCCATTGTTGAGACAGCAGAAGCAGCATGTCCAGAGTAGACTGGCCTGGTCTAAAACCAAATTGATGATCAGAGATCAAGCCATTGGAGAAGAGGAAAGATTTCATATCTGAAGCAATGATGGATTCCATGACTTTGCTGATAATTGGGAGAAGGCTGATTGGTCTGTCATTGCAAGGATCTGTTTTTGCACCTTTTTGTGTAAAGCGGTAATGTTGGCTGATTTTCTGATGGCAGATGACCTTGAGCAAAAGAGAGGGTGAAGAGAACAGAGAGAGGGAGTGAAAGAGTGGCAGGGCAGGATTTTAGGACCCGTGGGCTGATGCTGTCAGGTCCAGTTGCAGAATCAGAGTCGAGGGTTGACAGAAACTTTTCCACCTTGTCAGGAGGAAAGGACACAGAGTCCAGGAGCAGCTGGGTATGACTGGGTACGGTGGGTACAGAGGGATGGGTTTGGGACACAAGATTTAGAGACAAACACAGAGTTGAGGCATTCAGCTTTTTCACGTGTGGAGTCAGCTGTGTAGTCGTTTGAGGTAAGGGAGGGGGTAGAGGGGGAACAAACACCAGAAACATATTTGACCAGTCACCACCAGGATTTGGAAGAGAGAGACAGATTTGAGAGTTCATTCTTGAGTGTGGAGAGATATTGTTTCCTGGCTCTCCTGAGGGTGGACACACACTTGTTTCGGACTTTGTGAAAGGAAATGAGATTTCCTTCCGTTGGATTTGCTTTTCAGGAGGCGAAGGCAAGTTTTTCTGGGCAACAGCTTCACCACAAGATTCGGTGTACCATGGATGAGAAGAAGGGTATGACAACTGAAGACAAGATGGGATAAATCTGTGCATGAGAGAGAGCAATTTCCTTTGCAAGAATTCCCAGGATGAGTTGATGTCAGAGGCGGGAGAGATAGGAGACCAGCCCAGATGATTTATGGCTTCTTGAAGACCGTGCCAGTTGGCCTGAGTGAAAACCCAGACTCGTCGACGCTGAGGAGGCTCGCTGAGAATGATTATAGAGATGTCCACTTTAACAAGCACATGATCAGATGAGCCGATTGGAGCAGAAGAAGAGCAGCATACATTTGCAGGCAAGTTAGTCATAACCAAGTCTAGAAGAGAAGATGCTCCGTTGACTGAGATCCGGTTCGGGATATTGACAGATTGTGTCAGTTTCAGTGAGTCGCAGAAGTCCTTTGCTGAGGAGCCATGGCTGGTGAGAGAGGGGACCCACACCCAGCCAACTGGCATGGTGACAATTGAAATCACCACATATGAGGAATAGAGAGTTGGGATGAGTCGATAGAAGTTGGTCCATATTATCAGACAGCCTGATGTAGATGGAGTCATCACTATTTAGTGGATGGTACAACACACATATGAACAAAAGGTGGGAGCGAAGCGGAAGCCATAGCCAGAGGTGTTCCTGGGGGTGAGGTGGAGAGAGGGCAGTGCAGGGCGAGTGAGGAAGAGAGTTTTTGATAAAGATAGCAACCCCACCTCCAGGACGAGGGTCAGGTCTATCATACCGGAGGAGGGAGTAACCAGGAAGAGATATTAAGGAATCCGAGACATCATGAAGGAGGAAAGTTTCTGTTAAGCAGATCATGTCTGGTTTGCCAGAAGCAACCTGTATGGAGACAGGGCAGCATGTACAATCATACTAATGAAATCCTAAGACTTAAAAAATCAAAAGACCTATTTTGTGAAGCAAACCCCCCCCCCCCCCCCCCCACATCACATGTTGTGGGCAAGTTTCATCGGAATTGTGTGTGTAGCTTCTAAGAAGAAAGCAAATACCTGTTTTGGGGGGCAACCCCCTTCCCCCGTACTTCCCCTTAGGGCCCGATTTTTTAATAACATGAATACTTTGGTACATCATGCCGTTGAAGGCTGTGGTCAAGTTTCATCGGAATTGTTTGTGTCGTTTCTGAGAATAAAGCAAATACGCATTTTTGTGGGGCCACCCCACCAAGTAGACCCCTTCGGGGCCCGATTTTTTTAATGCTGTGAACAAACTTTGGTACATCATGGGTGCTGAAAGTTGTGGTCAAGTTTCATCGGAATTGAGTGTGTAGTTTCTGAGAAGAAAGCAAATACCTATTTTGGGGGGTCAAAACTGGACCCACTTTGACCCCTGCTAGACCCTCTTAAACGTCGATTTTTTTTAATGCCGTGAACAACCTTAAGCCACAACATACCAAATATAATTTGTGCCAAGTTTGGTTACAATCCCATCAGCAGTTTCGGAGGAGAAATTGCAAGTGTTTACGGACTGACGGACTGACGACGCGCCATCACATAAGCTCCTCGGAACTACGTTCCAGGTGAGCTAAAAATGGGGGCACCAATAATATAAACAGCTATAAGCTGTCCCCTATGCTACAAGTTGTTTTGAAAAAGTGGACTATTTTAGCAGCCTGATGTTCTGTCGTTTCTAATGCTTTACCCTTCTCTCTTGCAGGTTATGGTGGTGGTTGTATGCCATTTCTCACAAGTAGTCAGTAGGACCCTATGTCAACTATGGTGTTCACAGTGGAACAAAAAGTGAAAGTCGTGACTTTGTGGTTTGGAACAAAATCCTATGTGCAGGTGCGCGGACGATATTGTCAGTATTACAATGTTCACACCCGTAATGGACCTTCCATTGGGAGCATTCAGCTGTTTGTGGAGCACTTCCAAGCACATGGAAGCGTGAAAAATCTAAATAAAGACAACAGTGGCCGCCCACCAAGTGTTACCAATGGCCAAGGAACATTGATCTTGTGAGAGATTCTGCTATCAAAAGTCCTATGAAATCCCAGCGTCGGCATTCCCGAGAACTGGCGATCTCGGCCTCATCTGTGTGGCACATTCCCACTTCTGAACTCAAGCTCTACCCCTACATCATATGTCAGGCATAAACTAACTGTGAATTACATGGCAAGATGAGTAACATGTGTGATTGGTTGCTCAAAAAAATTTCAAATGGAAAGGTACCCAAATTGGATCAACTCCTTGTGGTTCAGTGATGAAGCACACTTCCATTTGAATGGGGCTATCAACAATCACATCTTCTGGAGGTGCTGAGCCTACCGAGGAGGTGTCTGAGATGTCTTCCAAGGGCCCCAGGTCCATTTTCTTCTGTGCATTGAATGTCAGATGGGTGTCGTGGGTGCACACAGATTGATTGTCCACACACACCAGGAACAAGTATTGAAAATTTATTATCTGGAGAAGATTCACTTGAATATAACGGGAAGTACAACAAAGTTAACAGTACACTTGTGCCGGCATACACAACCACGGACTCAACACAATGTCTCAAGCAAAACTTCTGCTCAACTCTGTTGAATTCAGTTCTTTTATAGTGTTTCTGCGAACAAAGGAAAGTCTCCTGCGTCTCAAGGAGTCAAACTGAAGAATGAGGGGTCAGATGAGGGGTCAGGGATTTGAGACAAGTGTGCACCCATGGGCATGGTAGAACATCTGTTTAACATTTCAACACAGGCCATAAAGAAAAGCAGCCTTAGATGAAAGTGTGTAGACATGGTGTTTTCATCATGCTAGCACCTACTGGAGACTCCATCTGGTCTTGTCTGGCAAAACAGCTTAGTTCCCCATTTTGTATATCTCAATACCTTAAAAATATTGTATCTCTTCCTTGCACAGATTATCAATGTCAGCTTTATTCCTGAGCACAGCAAACACACAATTGCTATAACCCACAATGCAGATTGATCAAAGATTTATTATTCAAGTATATTCTTCATTTTTATTGGCAATATATATTGAAGATTATTACAATAACTGGTGTCTTTGTCTTGATCCGCGAGGATTTAAACTAGTGGGAAGAGACCACCATTGGAGGTTTGCCTTTAAACAGCAACAACGAATGACATTTATCAATCCTGAGAATTAAATTAAGTGAAAAACAAATTTGAAACAAGCTGCAAGCGACAGCTTGCCTACTCTTAAGAGAAAGACATCTCATGAACAGTTGGAAGTCCATTCAGACTTCCACATTGGGTATGGTGGGACCATATTAGTCCGAGGACGCCAATGGTAAGACGGTGACTGTCAACAGCAAGTGGTCCTGCGAGGTCCCACACTGATCTTGCTCAACTACTCTCTCCAAACAAACTCAGACTACTTGCATGGTTCATGCAAAAGGTAAAGTTTACACCAACAAACCTTGGACCCTGGCTGTCCTGAAGCAGGAGGTGGAGGACTACCGTCAGGCTACCACTCCAGCCACTTCCAGACAAGTTGTGTAGAGTTTTGGAGTTAGGATAAAAGCCTGTTTGAACAGAGGCAGAGCAAATATTGAAAATGTCAATTACAAGCAGTATAATGAGTGATTTGAAAATAGCATGGTGTATGCTCTCCATCAATGCATCATTGAACTTGCTACCTTTTGTAAATTTTTTTTACAATAATACGTTCAAATAGTCCACTTTTTTGTGAAACACCCTGTATAAGTGGAGGCTTAAATATATGTCTCTAATCACCAAATGAAAGTTTTAGTTCGACGCAACACAAGGATTTGTTGGCTGCATATTTCATTATCTGAGAAGACACGGAATAAGTGAGGAAGAAGTTGTATATGAAATTACATGTGCACGATAAGTAATTACAAAATTTCCATGAGTCAGCAATAACACATCAGAATGTAAAATTTTGCCATGAATTTGAACCAGTGGAATTGCCTTATTAATCATCATCATTATACCATAGTGTTGGCAGAACATTGATACTACCAGAACTGTCTCTGGCAAGGGCTTTGCTGCGTGGTTTGCCATCATCCTGCCAGCAATTGGTCAGGGTAGGAGTTTGGAATTCTTTCAGGGTGTTGGTGATAACTCACCTATTCTTTGCTGAAGACACCGTGGGATTTTTACATCAGGCATTGATCTGCGTATATAGTAGACGTGTCCACTAGCTTAACCTCCTCCTGAGGGATGCATCGATCACCCTGCAAGAGAAACACCAGGGTGACAATCTGTAGCTGGGTCGAAATTGGAACCTAGGCTGGACAGTTCGAAATGTTCACACCTCTAATCTATCCTGCCAGTCTGGATTTTCTTTATTACAAAATTAATAAATGGACCAATCCAAGCAATGGATGTCAATGTTCCAACTAGGACGAAGAGAATTGTTTCATGCAGAAATAACTAAACATAAAGTATCCAGTTATAGTAACAAGACAAACTGTGTGTGCACTGCACTAATTAAGTGAACATAGTTCTGATACACAGCCTTTGACAAATGGAGTGGCATTGTATGAGGTAGATAAGCAGGTAACCTATTGCATCATCAATTATGAGCACAGTTATCTGTAACTCAACATGCCACACTCACTTCCATTGCAAACAAAAGAGAGCATTTGTCAATGCGAAGCCTCACAAGGGCATTTGTCTATGGCTCTATGCATTCCCAACGGTGTTCCATTACCAATCAGCCTGTGGGGCACTTGCCAAGTGGCTTAGCGGTCCATAGATACAGAAAAAATTTATATGATTATATTGATTTCATAGTAATAAGCAAATAATTGAATGTTGCTTTTATTTTACAGTTGTTTTCGATTGCTTAAACACGATTTTGAAAACAGGGCCCATTTTGTCAAAACACGACACACAATTCACACAACCACACACACAAGTAGCAGAACACCTCAGATCCTTTGCAAAATGAAACACTCTTGTAAAAACTATACACTAATTTATAAAAAACCATATTTTGTTACCATATGAAACACACACGTTTCATATGACTTAATTCTGTTTGAACCAGTTACACACTGCTGTTGCGAACCTAAAACACTTTTAGCAATTCTACTTCTCAGTGATTAAAGTACTGTAAGTGAAGTACACAGAGAAAGTGCAAATATACAATAAATTCACCAAACACTACACAAGACCAATGCTGCAGAATGATGAAAATATAATTTATTTCTCTCCATCTATCTATAATTCCAGTAATCTCTGTACGTTTGTACGTCTGTACGTCTGTACGTCTGTTTGTCTGTGACCGCTGTTTCTCGACAACCACGGGTCCGATATACTTTTAACTTGCCAGGTATATTGCTGGGGACCCGAGGATGTGCCTTTTCAAGGTTTCATATTAATCGGACAATTACTTACCGAGCTATGTCCAAAAAACGATTCAACCAATCAGAGAGCAGCGAACGATCGCGTGTGCCGAACGTGGCGGACACACTCTGCCTCGGATGGCACATTTGAGAGCGTATTCATTTATTTCACGTTTGCAAACTATGTTGGCGTTAAACTATGTTTTAAAACTAATAAAACCGAATTTGCGATTCATTCGCTTTCCTGCGCGTTTGTGCACGCGATGGCGATTTCTTTACCAAACTCCGGAAGCCGTTCGCTTTGGACCAAACCATTTCATGTAAATAGAGGGGGGGGATATAATTTTAGATATAGATATAGTACGGGCAATGCCCTAGTATACCCAAATCAGTCAACATGTCAACATGGAGAATCACAACAAAACATGTCCCAGTTTTCATGCTACTACAGTAGTGTGCATAACACTGTAAGCTCAGCAAATATCAGACAAACATAAAATACTGTATCCAGTACAGGTTACAATTACAGTAACAAGAAAAAAAAAAATCTGAAAAAAACTGAAAATACAGTACAGAAAATACTAGACATTATCTCTTCGCCGAGCTGGATCTGGCCAGAGAATTTCATCAACATCACAGGTGATATCCTCATTGGCAAGACAACGTGGGAAGAACCGTCTCGAATGTCGAATCCATCCTTGCACAGCTGCGGCGTCGATTTGGTCACAGGCCTCCTCCATGGCCTGAATGAGGGGTACCTGAGCCTGGGGCCAGAGATCGTAAACCCTCCACCGCCATGCCGAGAAAAACTCTTCGATTGGGTTTAGAAACGGAGAGTATGGTGGAAGGTATAGTACTGTAAACTGTGGATGGTGTTGAAACCAGTTCTGGACCAGAGCAGAGCGGTGGAATGACACATTGTACCAGATGACAATGTATTGCATCTGGTGCACTTGGTTTACTGTTGTGACGATGTTGTGCAATCGGTCCAAAAATGTGAGAATGTGAGGTGTGTTGTAAGGGCCCATATCGGCATGACGGAGGAGGACCCCAGTCTGTGTGATGGCAGCGCAAAGGGTGATGTTACCCCCACGTTGCCCTGGGACATTGATTATAGCCCTGTGGCCAATGATATTTCTGCCTCTCCTTCTTGCTTTTGTGAGGTTGAACCCTGCCTCATCGATGTATATGAAGTCATGCGGGATTTCCTCAGCATCCATCTGTAAAACTCTCTGAAATAGAGTGAAAGACAAGATTGTGTAGTTCAGCATAGATCTAGTATACAGTAAATTTACATGTAAAAAGGTTACGTGTGCAGTATGCAACATCACAGTGCTAAAGTGAACAATACATACCTCCACATACCCATTACCCATGCCGCAGCTGTTTTACCCTCTCTGAATTCCGCTCAAAAGGCACTCAATAAACTTGTTTCATTTGAACCTGATGTCCTTTCAGGATGCGTGCCAGTGTTGACCGAGAGACCTGATGGACATTATTGAAAATGGCATGGTCACCGATAATGTTGGCTTGAATTTCTCTGAGCCCGATAGCATTATTGGCCAAAACCATGTTTATGATCTCTCTCTCTTGTTCTTGCGTGAATATGGGCCCCCTTCCTCCTTGTCGTTCTCGACACTCAATCCTATGTAGAAAAAAATACATGTAACCTACTGTAAAATGTCACAGGAAGGGGTATCAAAAGTGCTGACATGGTGCATACAATAAGCAGCTGATTACTGTAACTGTAGACAGATTTTTTTTTTAACCTGTTTTCTTGTCGAAATGTCCTAATGCCAGATGCCACTGTATATCTGCTAAGATTTGGCTGAACTCTTAGTCCAGCCTCCCTCAGCGTCAATCCGTGGTTCACGACATGGTCAACTAGCGTTGCGCGAATTTCATTTGATAAATTTGGTCCTCTTCTTCTTTGAGCACGTTCTCCTCCTGCTTCAGGTCTTCCTCTTCCTCTACCTCCTTGTCCTCCTCCGTGGATTCCCCCTGTCACCCTCACGCTTCTTCTTCTGACTCCTTCCATTTTGGTTGAAGACAGGTGAACTCACCTGCTGCATTTTTATAGTGCTTAAACCTGATTGGTGGGTCTACAATTAAGCAATCATGTGTTTGCGCACCTGATGGCTGTGTTTAACCAATTGGCTGATAGGTGTGGTAATTTGACAGTCATTGCTTTGGAATTGCAAGGAAGTGACATCATGATATACTTCTGTGTCTAATGTATACAAGTGTGTTTAGTGTTTTGCAAATCACTGTGTGTATTGTTTTGCAAAAAGTGTGAGGCTGACATTGTGCTTATAGTGGTGCAAATCTGGGGCGATGCTTTGCTCCTTGAGTGTAAGGTTTTGATAATTGTGTAATACTTTTGATTTTAGTGTTTATGCAATCGAAAAAAACTGTAATCGTTTTTTGAGGTGTTACAGTTAAAAAAGCAAACCCATCGGGTACCGCCCCAAAAACCGATGATGTCAACTGCATGACGTAATCAAAGGCAAGGTTGTCTCAGCACACAACGGATAATGGCCGCACAACTCGCTTCATACTCGTCAGAAAGTGAATTTGACGAATACTTTTCTGATCAAGAATCCTCTGATAGTCAAAATGACTATAAAAACTACCGGCAACAAAACATATTCCTGAGATGACGTAGTGGGTCACATGGGTAATCAATTCGCCATTTCGAGGGCGGGGGGGGGGGGGGGGGTTGAGCGGTAGCTCAATTGAGCGATAGCGATACCCCCATGACACCCTAAAACATTTTTCTTCCAAGATATTTATTCCAAAAAAGAACAACGATTATGTGTTCTGTGAAACAATATCTATAAATTAAACCAAAGATGATTTTCTGTGTCTGTGGCCCTTTAGACACTCACGCAAGCACTCCACATCAAAATGGTTGATAAAGAATGGCTGGCTTGGCAAGCTCCAGCAAGCCGATTGGTAACTGAACGCAATTTTCTCAGAACAAGCCACTGAGTGTATCTTAACTCCTTTATACGAGTACATTTAAAACATTCCTATAATTTAGCAAATGCATTGTTAATGCAAAATGTATAATGCAACTTAATTTCTGGGCAAAGCTGCATGCAGGTGATGTAATATTTACATGCCTTACAATGAACCATATAGATTAGAGTAGATCTATGTTTGGCCAAACACATTCAGAAATGGGCATGGCATAATCCACATTCATGGAGCAAAATGAACTTATGGTTAAATTAGACACAATAATGTTGGAGTTAAATTACACACCCAGGGCTGGCAAAGAGTTAAAACATTTCAATACAAGAACGACATTCTTCAACGTCACGACGTCGACTGATATGCCTCCGCCCACATTCTTACACAATTATAATACTTGTATCAAGTTTGATAAAAATCCATTCAACTGTGCCCAAGTTAGCCCATTTTTTTTACCTGACATGACCTCTGACCTTTGGCATTTGACCTCGGGACCCCAAAATTCTAATCAGTTAATCTTTACATCATTATACATATCTGTACCAAGTTTGAATTAGATAACTTCAGCCATTCTCTAGTTATAGACCTATTACAGATTTGACCTTTGACCCCAAAATATAATCACTTCATCTTTCCAATATTATACATACCTGTACCAATTTTGAATTAGATCACTTCAGCCGTTCTCAAGTTTTAGACCTATTACAGATGTGACCTTTGACCCCAAAATCTAATAAGTTAATCTTTACAACATTATACATACCTGTACCAAGTTTGAATTCGATAACCTCAGCTGTTCTCAAGTTTTAGACCTATTACAGATGTGACCTATGACCCCAAAATCTAAATATTTAATCGTTACAACATTATACATACCTGTACCAAGTTTAACTAAGATCCCTTTCGCCGTTGCCAAGTTATCGTGGTAACAAAAACCTATTATGGACGGACGGACGGACGGACGGACAGCCTGAAAACATAATGCTTCGGCGACTTCATCGGGGAGGCATAATAACCACTGAGCAAACAATATATTTATATATACAAGTTGCCTGCTGTCAAAATCCAACCGTCAAAGCCTCCTCCTGTAGGATAGGGGAACCTTATACCTATTGTGGGGTTTGTTTCTTTAATTAGCACCCCCAGTTTATAATGATACCCCAGACCCAGTGTTTATTAGATCCCTAGGAGTACTAAACCACAATTTAGGAGTATTTTTCCTTCTTAATTTTTGTATCTCGGAGCCGGCTACGACGTTCGAAATGGAATTTAGCATCAATAATGGGAATAAAAAATATGCATAGTTGACCTAACCTTGTTGGCAATGACCTAATTTTAAGGTCATGACCCAATCATTTCAGAATCATTGGAATCTCCCGCGATGAAGCTAACTCCAAGGGCCTCTCACTCACACCACAGGCAGGTTGGTGGTCTTTCCGTCTTCTACCGACTCCTCTCTGGCCTTGCCCCCCCCCAGCTCTCTCTGAGCTTTGTCCCGCAAATATTCCTACAGGTCGCACAAGATCTGCCTGCAACCCTCTTATGGTTAAACTGCCAAAATCAAGACTCTCTGCTCACCTTCACTCCTTCATTCCTCTTTTCTCCCGCCTCTGGAACAAACTCCCTCACTCTTCAATCCCACTCCACCCTCCAGGACTTTAAAACAGCTGTTCACCACCATCTCTTATCTTCCCCCATCTTACCCCCCTTCCCCCAAGGATGTAGAAGGATGTAGATGGGGGATGTAGAAGGGGGGAGAAGGGGGGTCTTTAAGTAAGTCTTACGTAAGTCTTAAGTAAATGTTAGCTCTTTCACGAGCCTTCGCTCTTTCACGAGCCTCGATCTTGTATACAAAAAAAAAAAAAAAAAAAAAATCCAAAACCTTGATCTTTTCTACCCCCGCTAATTTCACCCCGATTCCACTTTTTTGAAATACCAACTTCTGTCCTGGAAGTCCTTGGTGTCCTTGTGTTTTATACTTCTCCCCCCCCCCCCCCACCCCCCCCCTTCCCACGCCTCCTCCCCCCAAGCCCTCTCCCTTCCACACATCTCCCTGCTCTCAAATGTTGTGTTTGTGTGCTTCCCCTTCTCTCCCCATCTTGTCTTCCGCTCACTCTTTTTATATATTTTGTTTGTCTGGTTGATTTGTTTGTGAAGTAAATGTTAGCTCTTTCACGAGCCTCGATTCAGTATACAAAAAAAAAAAAAAATTTTTTTTTTATAGATACTAGCATGACTCCGTGTGCCTCACCATACGTAGTTTCAGAGGGATAGGCATCTTTGACCATGTCTGCTTTCTCAGGGAGTGAGGGATGGTGGGAATGGTGAGTGGGGGTTGGTGGTGGTGATGGTGGATTGGGGATCGTGGAGGGAAGTGGGGGAATGGGGGATGGGGTGGATGGTGATGGTGGGATGGTGGGGGAGAGCGGCCAAAATTGGATCCTCAGGGACTTTTGGGTCTTCAAGGTGTTTTTGGGTCTTTGCTGTCTTTTGGGTCTTCAGGGTCTTTTGGGCCTTCGGGGTATTTTGGGTCTTCGGGGTATTTTGGTTCCTTTGGGTCTTTAAGGGCCTTTGGGGTATTTTGGGATATTAAGGATATTTAAGGGTCTTCAGGGTCTTTTGGATCTTTTAGGTATATGTGGTATTTTGGCCCTTCAGGGTATATTAAGGGTCTTTTCGGTATTTTGGTCCTTTGGGGTATTTTGGGTATTTAAGGGTGTTTTGGGTCTTCAGGGTGTTTTGGGTCTTTGGGGTGTTTGGGTCTTTGGGGTCTTTTGAGTTTTCAGGGTCTTTAGGGTCTTCACAGTGTTTTGGGTCTTCAGGATGTTTTCGGTCTTCAGGATGTTTTGGATCCTCTGGGTCTTTAAGGGTCTTAGGGGTATTTTGGTTATTTGGGGTCTTCAGGGTGTTTTGGGTCTTCGGGGCCATTTGGGTATTCAGTGTCTTTTGGATCATCTGGGCCTTTAAGGGTAGTCTGAGTCTTTGGAATGTTTTGGGTCTTCGGAGTCTTTAGGTCTTTGGGGTCTTTTGGGTATTCAGGTTTTTTGGGGGTCTTCAGGGGCTTTTGTGTCTGAAGGGACTGTTGGTTCCTCTGAGTCTTTAAGGAATTGTTTCTTTCACACCCTCTCTCAAATCTCTTAACCCTCTCTTTTGCTCAAGGTCATCTGCCATCTGCTTGGAAATCAGCCAACATTACCGCTTTACACGAAAAAGGTGCAAAAACAGGTCCTTGCAACTACAGACCAATCAGCCTGCTCCCAATATTCAGCAAGGTCATGGAATCGATCATCACTTCTGAAATCAAATCCTTCCTCTTCTCCAATGGCTTGATCTCCGATCATCAATTTGGATTCAGACCAGGTCATTCTACTCTGGACATGCTGCTTCTGCTGCCTCAACAATGGATGGAGGTCCTCAGTGCCAAACAGGAAATGAGAGCTGTCTCCCTTGACATATCATGTGCCTTCAATACGGTCTGGCACCCCGCTCTGCTCACCAAACTCTCCTCCAATGGTATTCATGGAAATCTCCACGCATGGCTTGCAGACTTCCTTTCTGGTCGCTGTCAACGTGTGGCCCTGAATGAATTTCTCTCATCTCCCCTTCCTGTTCTGGCTGGAGTTCCCCAAGGTAGTGTTCTGGGCCCTGTGCTTTTTCTGGTCTTCATCTATGACCTCTCCGACTCTGGAAAATCTTCTCTATCTCTTTGCTGATGACTCCACTCTCTGCCGCTCCATATCCCAACCCTCAGATCGGCAGTCTGCAGCCTCCTCACTCTCTGCAGACCTGGACAATATCACAAACTGGTAAAACAAGAGGAACATGTCTTTCAATCCTGACAAATCTCACACTCTCACTTTGTCTCTCCGAAAAGACCGTCGGGACAACCCTCCCATCTACCTTCTGAACAATCCTCTTGAAGAAGTTCTGTCACTCAAGCTTTGTTCTGTCAAAAAACATGCAAGAGGCCTCGACGAATAGAGAGAATGACTATACTTCTCGGAGAAGAGCCATTCTCATCTATTGCTTGGGACAAGAGGGCCAACAGATATTCGCCACGCTGTACTCTACCGATAACTAGGATGCTGCTGTTATCGCTTTGGAAGCGTTTTTGGACCGAAACAAAAGTAAACGCCATGATGGAAAGGTGCACATTCAAAGGGTCCCCCGCATTTGCTCCTTATGGGCATCATTGTTAATCTGTGCCTGATGATTTATCATTGTTGACTTTTTTCATCAAACATACTCATGGAAAGATGGTTTCGAGCCCTCGCCGGAGGCGTTCGTGCAACCGAATGTTGCACACTGAGGCGTTGTTATTTTTCAGAGGAAAATCGCAGTATAATTGATTAAAACAAATATTTCAGGAATGAAACTTGAATCTTCCATGGCAGAAATATCGGCATGCTAAGATGGCTGTGGGAGCACTTCAAATTGGCTTTACTCACGCTTCACATAAGACCTCCTTGTCCCTATATATAAGGAGAAGCGACATGGAGTGTCCCGGAAATTCCTGGTCCCTCGGGTCATGGGCAATATTCTGTATCCATTGACAGCTCATTGATTGAACATGTCCTATCCCTGTGAATGAAAATGACAGGATGATATCATTGCATGCACCAATCGATCAGAGAAATGTTTTAAAATGTATAGATTCCCTGCAGATGCAGGAAGGGAAAAAATTGGGAAAATAAAGTTATTCATCTGAGATGGAAACCGACTTCGGGGTTGTTTCTGAGCCAGGAGAGTTATAGTCCCGTTTGTGTCCATCTATGTGTGGTGCTGTAATCATATTGCAGTGGTAGTTGGGTATAACTCGTAAACAGACATAAATAATCATATTCAAACATGTATCGAGTTGTTAGGGTTCATAGAACACGATACCCTATGCAGTGTTCAAGTATCTACTTCCAATTTTAAGAAAATAATTATTTTAACACGTTGACTGCCGATAACGGGTGTACTCGTAGTGCTGTGTGTACCAGATTCTGCCACTATGAGTATTCTCTTTGAAGAGATTACACTATTGTATTGTTGCAGTTTTAGAACCCACACTTTTGTAAATAAATAACTTGTAAATATGACATTAAAGGTTAAAGGTAGCACCCTTAGTTAGGCCACAGCAACACGTAGGCCACCATAGGAACTCAGTTATTTCTTTATTATGTGTTTTAGTTAAGGCTGTGTTTCCAATAGTTGAATCTGCGTTGCATCAATAAAATAAGGAGTAGGCCCTTTTGTTCATTTTGCGACCTCCCTCTCCAAGCGACGCCATTACGTGCCTCTGCCAGCCGCAGCCCCCTCAGTGCTCGCTCAAGCCGCCATTGACCATGCGGTCGGCTCGAGGAAGAAGGGGGAGGAACGCCAAGAAGAAGGTGTGGCCACGTCAACTCAACATCAGAGCGTGGCCGGTAAGCCCCCACCAACCAACCAAGGCTGAGGTGAGCTCGGTGGCGGGCGTGGTTTTGGAGGAGCGCGTAGTAATCTTGGCTCGCGTTATAAAAGCGCGCGCGCGCAAAGCCCTTTCACAGACTTCTTTCGGAGGACTCCTTTTGACAGAACTGCGCAGAGACGTCTACTTGTAAGAGAAGAGATACGGCGGCGCTCTTGTAACAGGACTCGCGTGCACACGGCAGTGGCGAAAGAACTATACGGCGGCGCTCATTGCAAACGCGCTGTAAGAGAACCTTGGAGATGGTGCGTTTGGCACAGCCATATCATTATTACATACGACAAAGAACACCAGCCTCCCCCTCCCCCCCCCCCCCCCCCCCCCGCGCCATATGTAAGGTCCACTCACGGTTGAACGATACATGTGAAGCTGCCTGCCGGGTTTTCACCCGCTGGACCGGAGACACCTGGAGCCAGACCTCACCACCGGACCCTCTACCTGGACCTTCCAGCCTACCAGCTACAATCCCCGTGTGAGTGCGTATGTTTGTCTGGGATCGTAGAGTAAGACTGTAATAAGACTGCCCTGTGTCCTTCTCCTTCTTCTAATACATTCTTTCCTTTCCTCTTCTTTTTGGTTTGTAAATAAATTGCCTTGTTCTTTCTTGGTTTTCCCTAATCCGATCGCATCCGTCCTTTCTTTCAATTGAGTACCTGTGGCACGATTAGGAACCGCTCAGAATGGGGTTAGTCATTGTTAACGGCCTGAGGCGCAGCTCGCTTCACTCGGCGTGTCCACTAATGCCGCGGCTCGGGCGGGGCTCATTTCCTCGCTTCCCGGAAGGCGCTGGTAATTAGGTAATAGGGACAATTCGGCCTACCACCCTATTCAGCGCTGACCGGAAGTGACGTCATAGCTCCAGGACTCAGGACGACCAGCTTAAAGGACAAGGGGATTAATCCCCCATTGACAAGGGGAGCGCCGACCCCCGAGATCCGTAACAATTGGTGTCAGGAGTGGGATTTGGACCCGAACCAAATTTTTATATATATATTTTTTGGACAAAAATTTGGTCGAAATAACGAGCGGCCGAAATGTTATATAACAGCTAAATTTTTAATCGTGCCATAGATAATCAAGGCGATCGGATGCCGGTGGGGGAGATAGAAGAGGAGTTAGAGGCAACCCAGGACCCCAGGGAAGAAGTGGGAGTGATGGAAGAGGGAATTGAAGAAGGTGCGGTAGTGGTGGTTGCAGGCGCACAAAATGGCGGCGCCTCGCACATGGCGGCGAGAGCCGAGGCCACGGCACCAGTAGACTGGGGCCTATTTGTGACCCACATGATGGCCTTTATGGTCAAAACAGAGGATAGCTTCAAGGGAATGGAAAATAGAATGGGGGAGCAATTGGGAAGCCAAATTGGGGGGTTGAGAAATGAATTGGGCGATCAAATTGGGGGGTTAGAAAGTAAATTTGGGGGATTAGAAAATCAATTGGGAGAATTGGAAAACAAATTAGGGGATCAATTGGAGGACATGGATGGCCAAGCCCAATAAATTAATGAGGGGTTAGGGAGGGACAAGGCCATGTATGAAATAAAAGCATTGGAGAGGGGAGGAGACCGCGAGTTGCGCAGGAGAGGCACACGGGTATGCGACGGGGCAACGCGACTTGAGAAGCGCGGGGAAAGCGAGCCAGAGCAAGGCATAGTTACGTGGACGGGTATAGAAATCGTGACCCGGGGTATAGAGAAGCCGACGACCGCCAAATTAAAATATTTTATTTTATTAGCGCCAGCAGTCGTCGAGCTTAATAAAGAGAAAGAATTAATTATAATGGAAAAAGAAAGTGGAAATTGGGAATAAGAAGACGCCGGACTTAGAAAAACACTCGTGGAAGAAGAAAATGGAATGCATGCAAAGTCTGTATTCACATCATGATGCCGTACTTGCTAATCCTTATAAAGATTTGCAGGTTGGTGTAGAGAAGAGGATCCCGAAGGTAAGCCGGGCTGTATATGGTGCTAAATGATTTGGCGCAAAAGCGTTTGGCACGAAAGGATTTTTCAGGCGCTTGGGATCCCGGCGTGAGCCGGGCGCTCGTAGAAGGTCCATGGTGCGCTGTGTGAATGGAAAAGGCGCACGTGTGCGAATTGCGCTGAAGCGTGAGTGTATGATGGAATGTGAGTGGGAGGAGTGTAAAACGGAGTGTGGAATGAAGAGTGATACAGAGAGTGAGATGGTTGAGGAGCGTGTGCGAGAATGCACACCTGGGATGGTTGAGGAGCGTGTGCGGGAGTGCACACCAGAGCCCGCGATTGGGTGTGCGACAGGGGATTGCACACCGGTGGGTGGGTGTGCGCTGAGTGGGTGTGCAAAAGAGTGCACACCCACGAGTGTTACTGAGTACGTAACAGAGGGGAGTGGGCAAGGGTGTGCACAGGAGAGGTGTGTAACAGAGGAGTGTGTGATGATGGAGTGTGTGAGTAGAATGGATGCGCAAGAATGTGCGCGAGAGGAATGCATGGAATGCATGGAGTGTATGGAGACGCCTGGATGTGTGAATAAGAAACGGAACGCTTGGTGTGTGCATGCGAGAGGAGCATCGACGCTAACCGGGACAGCGTACAGGCCGACATATAGCCGACGCGAGCTCTCTGGGCGTGGTGCGCTTTGTGTGCAGCGGGGGCCGGCGGGGATCGTTGCCGCGTAGCTCCTGCATGGAGCGCCGTGCACGATTCGGGCCGGGCTCCGCCCTGTATGGTCGGTGCCACATCGTAGCGGCGAACGACGCGATTCCAGGGGAGAAAGGCCAGGTCGGACCTGCGCCCCCTAGCAGGGGCGGTGTTCCGACCGGGTGAGGTTAGGTCATTGGGCCGGAGACCACAAGGGTCCACGCCGGCATGGACCATGTAATCTCAGTCCGATTATGCCTCCTCCCGAGAGACGAAAATGCCGGACGGACCCAACCTACAGGAGACTGACCATCCACACGCATAGCCGGCTTTTCGAAACCGAGCTGTAAAAAATGTATTTCCCCGAGAGGCTCATAGTACAGTGGACTGGAGTAGCGGTAGTGATGGTGATAGTGATGTAGAGGGATGGTAGCTCTACCATCCCTCACATCCCTATTTGGGGAAAGGAACAGTAGTTTTATGGGGTGGCAGTACAAATTAGCCCGGGAGGGTTAGGATAAATGTATAGGGACTTAGAGTTACTTTAGGAGACATAAGAATTAAGTAGTAACTTTGTACAGGTAGTGGGGACGTCGAGTAGGGTAGTTGGTTGATAACGACGAGGTAGTGCTTAGTATAAGGGATGACGGGGAGCACTAATATTAGAAGGGAGTAGTTAGCTTAAATGATGCTGTGTGTATGAGAATCTTTGTGGTGAGGGTGATGAAATGAGGAATTGGTATGAGAGTCTTGCTGGTGAGCTTGTTGAAATGAGGCAATGCTCGAGAAGGATGTGTGTGTGTGTGTGTGTGTGTGTGTGTGTGAAAGTGTATGAACGGTGTATTGTGGATGAGTGTAATTGTGTAATCAGTGCATTGGCTTGCATGGTGTGCAAGTGGAGAAGAGCTGTATGGAATAAATGGTCTGGTGTGAATGGTATGGAATGAATGGTGTGGAGTGAGTATTGTGGAATACTTTGAGTGGAGTGTATGGCGCGAAGGAGTGGGTGGGGGAAGGATGGACCCCTTCACGAGTACCCGGGGAGGGCAGTTTAAAAGTAGGTAGAGGGAGTAGGTAAATTGTGGTTGGATATTGACACCTGTGGTGGGAAAGTAGCAGAGTACTGCTTGGATGGGTGCATGAGTGTATGGAATGGCTGGGCGTGTGGCCTGTTAGTGAGTGTGGTTGGTTGAGCACTCCGCCACTGGTAGTCTGTCGGCCAGGTGAGGCCACAGGCAGGCTCTGGGAGCCAGGTAGTGTTCAGTTAGAGTTCAGTGGGGCCCGTGGATCCCAAGGAGAGGACCCGGGTAGCCCGATGCCAGAGGGGGCATTATTGGGGTAAGGGAGCCAGAGGGCCTTCCCCAGGTTAGGGTGAGGAGCTAGGTAAGCTCAGGTGGCAACTGCAGTGGCGGAGGTGTGCAGGTGAGCGGACCTGCTGGTGAGCCACACGACCCAGCCATGAAATTATGCAAGGGCACAGGGAGA
Organism: Myxine glutinosa; assembly: GCF_964187855.1. Classification (NCBI taxonomy): domain Eukaryota; kingdom Metazoa; phylum Chordata; class Myxini; order Myxiniformes; family Myxinidae; genus Myxine; species Myxine glutinosa. Next base: position 122,798,961 of record NC_136268.1, read on the forward strand.
AAAATCGGGGGAGTGAGACCCCAAATTGGAGAGCGCCACAGTATGGTCAATGGGAATTGGTTTCTAGATCTGCATAGAGTAAAGATGGCCAATGGTTTGGCAGGGCAAGACCCCGGGTAGAGTTAAGAGTGTTAATGTCATTTAGAAGTATAGCTAGGATGGAAGTTTCTTCGCACCATCTGCATCCACTCACCGATGTGATAGACTCCACACCATGTTTTGCAAATGTTTGGAATGAAAGACGCATCTCGACGTGGGTGAGACATTGTTTGATATTCCATCTCTTCCTCCTTAGGAGAGATTGATGATGAATTTGGTTTAGAGGGGATGGGAAAGACAAGACGTACAGACGGATTTGTAAATGGTGTAAATACGGGGTAGGGGCAAGGGTAGAGTAGGTGACATGGGGGGTGACGAACGGATAGGGACGAGCTTTCTCGGCTCGCTCTCCCGCGCCCTTCATGTTGCATTGCTTTGATTTGATGTGTACCCTTGCGCCCCTGCCCGCTGATCTGCTTGTCCTTCCTTCCCCACTCATGGACCCTTGTTCTTTTGTGCACGAGGGAAGTGTGCAGGTACTGCGAGTTGTGCGCAAGCACCTTTGCTGCCTCCTGCCTGCACTGATGCACCATATGGACCACACGTTGTGTGGCCTGGCACCACATATGGACCACACGTTCTGTGGCCGAGCACCACTTGTGGACCACACGTTCTGTGGCCTGGCATCTCTGCTGGGACTGACCATTGTTGCCAGCGGTGTCTGCCTTGCGGACGACTGTTTTAAAGTGGCACCCATGCCCAGCAGTGGACTACCAGAGTTGGCCCTGCTGGCCATATTAATAATAAAAAGCGGATGCGGTGTGTGCCCTTTTTCATAAATAAATAACATCAAGCAAGAAGGCAGCCAGAAACATCGGCCCAGCCAGCCCAGCAGAGCAGAGAAGAAGAAGACGTCATCATTTATTATTTCAAAATGTGTTTTGTGCATTTTTGATAATGGTGCTTTTTGGTGCTTTTGGTGCATTTTTTTAATTATTGGTGCATATTGGTACATATGGTATGGTGTATCGGTGCAGTGCATGGCAATGGCATTTTCCTCTTATCAAAAACATTTTTCTTCCCACAAAAGACAGGTCCTGGGTGACAGTGTAAATAATTAGTGTACTGTAAATAATGCTCCCCACCGGCTTTATGTGTAGTTTGAAGACCATTCCGCAATTCGGTTAATTGTGGGCGTGAGTCAGTTAGGTAGGATGCAACGCAGCAGGCGGGACATATTTAGTGTTAAAACTGTCGCACTCAGGGTGAGGTTAAAAGTAGAGGGTAACCAAACCTAAGTGTCACATTAAGTTAAAAGATAGTTCCTTTTGTTTCGGCTCGGGCGAGCCTGGAAAAAGGGAGGGTACAGTGTTGCGGTTTTAGAACCCACACTTTTGTAAATAAATAACTCTTGTAAATATGACATTAAAGGTTAAAGGTAGCACCCTTAGTTAGGCCACAGCAACACATAGGCCACCATAGGAACTCAGTTATTTCCTTATTATGTGTTTTAGTTAAGGCTGTGTTTCCAATAGTTGAATCTGCGTTGCATCAATCAAATAAGGAGTAGGCCCTTTTGTTCATTTTGCGACCTCCCTCTCCAAGCGATGCCATTACGCGCCTCTGCCAGCCGCAGCCGCCTCAGCGCTTGATCAAGCCGCCATTGACCATTCGGTCGGCTCGAGGAAGAAGCGGGCGGAACGCCAAGAAGAAGGTGTGGCCACGTCAACTCACCATCAGGGCGTGGCCGGTAAGCCCCCACCAACCAACAAGGGCTGAGGTGAGCTCGGTGGCGGGCGTGGTTTTGGAGGAACGCGTAGTAATCTTGGCTCGCGTTATAAAAGCGCGCGCGCAAAGCCCTTTCACAGACTTCTTTCGGAGGATTCCTTTTGACAGAACTGCGCGGAGACGTCTACTTGTAAGAGAAGAGATACGGCGGCACTCTTGTAACAGGACTCGCGTGCACATGGCAGTGGCGAAATAACTATATGGCGGCGCTCATTGCAAACGTGCTGTAAGAGAACCTTGGAGAGGGTGCATTTGGCACAGCCACACGATTATTACATACGACAAAGAACACCAGCCTCCCCCCCCCCGCCATATGTAAGGTCATATTTGGCACAGCCCCGCCCATACATGTGGTACTCAGTACACGATCTACCATTAGCAATGACGTCATACCAACATTGATTCGGTGCTTAAAAAGTGTCCTGCGAGATAGATAGCTCGTACCTGGAACATGGAATTGAAAATTATGTCCCACTACCTGCTATGACTTTTCTCATAACGTGGGGTTTCTTTCCTTCCCCAGCGGTGGATAAGAAATTAATTAACTTGGATTTGTTCATAGAAAGGGTAAAAATTGAAAATGAAGTACTGTGTAGTATATGCAAATGCATACTTGGTTTGCCAATGGGATTGGTGAAAATACTGTAAGAGTTGGCAGTCAACGTGTTAAAGATCGTTAAAAATATGGAAGTTTAGTGCTACTTCAGCAGTATTATACATCACGTTATACACTGTAATAAGATGATGTTGAGTCACATTTTAGGAGATGGAGCCTTTATTTATCACCTTAGACATATATAGCCATATGGCAGCTCCTTCTTCATCCATGATACTGTAATAATGTTGAAGCGCGGTGCTACGCGCGCCACTTGTATAACAAGGAGGAAGCGGACAACGCGGTAAGTTCAAGAGTCTTTATTATAAGAGCTCAACTGTAGCACTGGCGCGCTCCGGGCTGCGCGCCCGGTGTATATCCCGCGGCCACGCCTACCCCTCGGGCGTGGCCGCCGCCAACTTGGTGCGCGGAATGATGCCCTCACGCCAGTGAGCTTTCGTGTCCGCCACAATGTAATATTTCATATGGAACGCCCTCCAATGATATATATCGATATATTGCATGGTTCTTGGAAGTATCCCTTCCATCAAGCCCAGCCCACATGGGCCACATGGATTTTCATCAGTTAGGTGGGCTGAACTGGACTTGGGTTTGTGAGTAGGCTTTGAACTGGGCCCAATGTGGGTCCCAGGTTGGCCAGGCCAATGTTATTTTCAGAAGTTGAAAAAAATGGCAGCTATACTATATATATCTTCTGTATGTTGTATTTCTTAAGAATCATATTAAAATCTAATGCCTGTTGTTGTTTTAACTGTGGAATTTGTTTTTATAACACCAAAAAACAAATTAAGCAATACATGCAGGTGTGTGTGGAGCTGTGCTCTCACGTCAAACTCCAACAATATGGACGCAACAATGAGCTGATTTTCACTGAGCTGTTTATTCCGAGCTCGGCACGAATGCACTGAAAAAGGCAACGCCGAGTGGCAATATATCGTTCAAATTCAAACAGTAAGCCACGCCTCTCAACGGGGCATGGTATGCAACCCTAGTGACCGCCCGCTGATTATGTCACCGGCCGGTACAAGAGAATTGTGTCCGGTAACCGCTACATGCGCCCCCCCAGAATTCACTTGTACAGGGAGAGTCAGTTTGTGGGGGGCCTTAATGACCCGGCTGAAACGACCCCTGGCGATTCGTGTGGGGGTGGGAGGCGGCTTGGCGGCAGATGGTCGGGCATGGGGCTTGGTCGACGGGGAACGGCCCCGCCGTGGAGGAAGGGCCAACATTGGAGGTTGGTCGAGGTCCAAATGGGCCGACTTGAGGCGGTCCATGGAGACATGGTCCGGTTTGCCGCCAATGTCGATGATGAACGACTTGTCGCCCCTCCTCAAGACCCGAAAAGGCCCATCATACGGCGGCCGGAGTGGTCCCTGGTGCGCGTCGTGGCGCACAAAAACGTACTCCGCTGTGCGAAGCGCTGGGGGGACATGGGGTTGAGGACAGCCATGATGAGACGTGGGCACCGGGTTAAATCTCCTGGCGGCCTCCTGGAGGACCGAGCGTTGGCGAGCCGCGGACCAGGGGCCGGTGGCGTCAGGGATGAACTCCCCCGGCACGCGCAGTGGTTGGCCGTAGACCAGCTCGGCGGTAGAAGCCTGGAGGTCTTCTTTAGGGGCTGTCTGGAGGCCCAATAGCACCCACAGGAGCCTGTCAGCCCAACCGTCATCCTGGAGGCTGGCCCTGAGAGCGGCCTTCATTGAGCAGTGAAACCTCTCGCACAAGCCGTTGGCCTGGGGGTGGTAGGCCGTGGTGCGGTGAAGTTTGACCTCCAAGGCCTGAGCGACCGCGCCCCAAAGCCCAGAGGTGAACTGTGGGCCTCTGTCAGAGGATATGTCCGAGGGGGCACCGAAACGGGCGACCCAGGTGCCGATGAAGGCCTGCGCCATGTCGGCAGATGTCGTTGACGTCAGCGGGACGGCCTCCGGCCACCTGGTGGTCCTGTCCACCATCGTGAGGAGATGGGTGAAGCCCCGCGAGGGGGGAAGGGGTCCCACCAGGTCCACATTGACGTGGTCGAAACGCCGCGTGGGCACGTCAAATGGTGCCAACGGGGCCTGGGTGTGCCGGTGGACCTTCGCACGCTGGCAGGTGACACAGGCGTTGGCCCAGTCGCGGATGTCCTTCCGGAGCCTGTGCCAGACGAATTTCGCCGCCACGAGCTTCTGCGACGCTTTCTGGCCCGGGTGGGAAAGGCCATGGATGGCGTCAAAACGAGCCGTTGCCATCCAGCGGGCACAATGGGACGAGGTTGGCCCAGGGAAACGACGCACAGGAGAACTGTGCCTGTGTCCTTGAAGGGGAGGTCGGACAACCGCAGGCCCGTGTCCGCTGTCCGGAGGGCTTGCACCGTGGGGTCGGAGACCTGGTCGGCCGCCATGCGGGCGTAATCCATGCCGAGGTGGACGGCGCCCGCGGTGGACCGGGAGAGGCAATCGGCCACAGCATTGTCCTTGCCCGCGACATGCCAGATGTCCATCATGAATTCGGACACGGTGGAGAGGTGGCGCTGCTGACGAGCCGACCACGGCTCTGAGACCTTGGCCATGGCGAAGACCAGGGGTTTGTGGTCCACAAACGCCGTGAATGGGCGGCCCTCTAAAAGGTGGCGGAAGTGGTGAACCGCCAGGTAAAGGCCGAGGAGCTCACGGTCGAACGTGCTGTATTTGCGCTCATTAGGGCGGAGCTGCCGGCTGAAGAAGGCCAGCAGTTGCCAAGCCCCGTTAACCCACTGCTCATGTACGGCACCCACCGCGTAGTCGGAAGCGTCTGTGGTAGGGGCGATGGGTGCGTCGAGCGCCGGGTGCGCCAGCATGGTGGCATTGGCGAGGGCCAGTTTAGCGCAGGTGAACGCCCCGTCCATCTCCTCGGTCCAGGCGATGTCGTGCTTGGCCGGCTTACCCCTGAGGGCCTCGTACAGGGGGCGCATGAGTTGGGCGGCGCGAGGCACAAACCGGTGGTTGAAGTTTACCATACCCAAAAACTCTTGCAGGGCCTTGACGGAGCGGGGGCGCGGGAAACCTTTAACGGCCTCCACCTTGGTCGGCAGCGGAACGGCCCAGCGCTTCGTGATGCAGTGTCCCAGGAAGTCGACGGCAGCCACGCCAAACTGGCATTTTGCTGGGTTTATGATGAGGCCGTGCTGGCTGAGGCATGCAAAAAGCGTGCGCAGGCGAAGGAGGTGCTCCGCCCGGGAAGTGCTGGCGATGAGAATGTCATCCAGGTAGACGAACAGAAAGGTGAGATCGTGCAGCACACTGTCCATCAGCCGCTGGAAGGCCTGGGCCGCATTCTTAAGGCCGAACGGCATTCGGAGGAACTCGAAGAGGCCATAAGGTGTAATTACCGCCGTCTTCGGAACGTGGGCCGGCCGGACAGGTACCTGGTGGTAGCCCCGAATAAGGTCGACCTTGGAGAAGATCATCCACCCCACCAAACCGGCGGAAAAGTCCTGGATATGCGGTATCGGGTACCGGTCGGGGGTGGTGGCATCGTTGAGGCGGCGATAATCGCCGCACGGTCGCCATCCGCCACCCGGTTTGAGTACGATGTGCAGGGGCGAGGCCCACGCGCTGTTCGAGCACCCCACAATGCCCAACCGCTCCAGCGTGTCGAAATCCGCCTTGGCCACGGCGAGTTTGGCAGGGTCGAGGTGACGAGCCCTGGCGTAGACAGGTGGACCAGTGGTTGGAATGTGGTGTTCGACGCCGTGTTTGATGGCGACGGCTGAAAACGTCGGCAGCGTGAGGGCGGGGAACGCAGCAAGGAGGCGGGTGAAGTCGTCCGCGGCCGGGAGCGCGCAGGCTAGCCTGGTTGGTGCGGAGCCGCTCAACGAACAAGCGAGAGAGCTGAAGGTCTCCGCGTTGACGAGCCGACGACGTTTTACGTCAACCAAAAGTCCGTGGGCGCAAAGAAAATCCGCACCCAACAAAGCCATGGGCACGTTCGCCGTGACGAAATCCCACTTGAAATGCTGGCCCCCGAAGCAGAGTGCGACGCTGCGTGAACCGAAGGTGCGGATAGAGGAGCCGTTTGCGGCGACCAAGGTCGGGCCGCAAAGCGCGGCCTGCTTGTCCTGCCCCGAGGTGGGTATAACACTCACCTGCGCTCCCGTATCGCACAGGAAACGCCGCCCGGACGTGGTGTCCGTGATGAACGAAAGGTTGCCGGAATGGCCGACGCTCATGGCAGGAAGCGAGCGCCGGCCTGGTCGTTTCCCGACCCGCCGAAAGTGCATGGTGGGCAACACGTTCTGGCCTTCTGCCCGAACCTGGCATGGTAGTAACACACGGTCCGCCCCGGTGGTGGCTGTGGCGCCGGTCGTGGTGAGTGCGGCCGGTCGCAAGGGGCGCTGAATCGGCCGGTGGCAGCGCTGGTCATGGCGGGGGCGTTGCCTCGGCCAGGCCAGGTTTCCAGGCGGCCGCTCCAAAGTACCGCCCGGCCGAGAAAAATTTGTCGGCTTCCTTAGCCAGGGCGCGAGGGTCCTCGATTGCCGAGTTAGCCAAAGTTAAGCGTACCTGCCCGGGCAGCTGTCAGAGAAACAGCTCGCGAAAGAGGAAATCTGGGCGGTGTTCACCGAGCAGGGAGAGCATGTGGTCCATGCGCTCGGATGGTCGAGCCTCCCCGAGCTCAGGCAGATCGAGCAGCTGTCGCGCGCGTTCGGCCTCAGTGAGGTCAAACGTACCGAGGAGTAGTCGTTGGAGTGCGCCGTACTTGTCATCGGCCGGCGGGCTCCGTAGAAGGCTGAAGACCCAGGAGGCCGTGGCGGCGTTTAGCACGGAGACCATGTGGTGGAAGCGAGTCTCGTCCGCCATGATGTGCCGCAGAGCGAACTGGGACTCCGCTTGGGCAAACCAGACGGCCGCGTGCAATTCCCAGAAGCCAGGGAGCTTCAAAGCAACGGTCGACTCCATTGCCGTATTCGTAAAAGGGGTCACCAATGTGGAGCTGTGCTCTCACGTCGAACTCCAACAATATGGACGCAACAACGAGCTGATTTTCACTGAGCTGTTTATTCCGAGCTCGGCACGAATGCACTGATAAAGGCAACGCTGAGTGGCAATATATCGTTCAAATTCAAACAGTAAGCCACGCCTCTCAACGGGGCGTGTTATGCAACCCGAGTGATCGCCCGCTGATTACGTCACCGGCCGGTACAAGAGAATTGTGTCCGGTAACCGCTACATGTGTCTATAGAAGTTAACACACATGAGAATTGAGTTATGTGGTTCGTGTGCAGAGTGAAGTCAATGATAATTAGTACGGAGTGACATCAAGTCTTCCTGTAATCTCACTTTTTATTTCCTGGAGTAATCTCGCGAGATTTACCGTGGGTGCCGAATCGGATAGAAAGACGTCCATGTTTATGGCTAGCTTTCAAAATGGTACTGCAGTGTTATTTTCCATCGGTGATTAACTCCGCTAATTGTTCCTGATTTAAGTACATGCACAAGCATCTACATTATGAAAGTGATTAATGTTATATTGTACAGTGTTCAAATCTATAATTCAATTTAAATACAGGCGTAAAGAGGTTTAAAGGCATATAAACAAAACAATTATGGGTTTTACCACCATTTTCTCCAGCATCTATTGCATCACCCTATGTAACATGTTGTATTAGTTATTTGTGCCTGTTGTTTGTGTCCATTGTGATATCCTTAAAAAAGAGTAGGTTTCCTGTTTTGAATGATTTTCAATTTTGTTTGATTGCCAGGCAGGCGGACAGAGTAAAATATTATCTCATGATTTAAATCAGTCTTCTCAGTCAGGTCAGTCTCTTGACTGCCACTGGTAACATGAGTTTAGTGCTCCCTGCCGCATTGTCGGGTATTCGGCGACTAAATTGACTACCCTCACTGGCTCGCCAGTGGGGAGGGTGAGTGTAACACCCTGCAGGACTAAAAACAATACCTGTTAAAGGACGGATGAGCTTCCTTCGGGGAGCCAACGGCCATCCAATACGGAGATGGTGTCTCCTAACAAACACCCATCCGGTTGGACCGGTTTTTTAGGTAGTAGGTTGTAGACAGCAACCGCTCAGGGTAGTACTACCGTTCAGACTTGGTGCCCGGAACCATCTTACTCTGTGTCAGGATTGCTGGTCTTACTTTTTGTCGCACTCAAACTATAGCTACCGGGCTAGCTTCAATCTCTTTCTTACAAACAAACATCATATACTTTTCTTCTCTTTTATTTATGGCCTGGCCTGAATGAGGGCTATATAGTCCATGCCTGGAGCCTTCAACATAAATAAAAAGCTGTTCCTCGATGATAAACTGACAAAATAGACAGATGGATGGACAGACAGGAAGCAATTGCGTAACCTCACTTTTTGCTTCTCGGTGCGCGGGTAACAATTTATGACATATCACGAACATCCTGGCCATCCTGACTGAGCTTCGCACTGAAAACATTTGAGATATCCTGCTCGTAGACAATCAGACAGACAAACAGGGGTGTAAACATAACCTCCGTCCACCTTCGGTGGTGGAGGTAACAAACAAAAAAGGAAAGATACTCTCCTCAAATTACATACAGTGTGACAATCCATGGTCAATGATTATTTTTTTTAATTTAGTTTTTGTGCTTCTATCACTACGAAAAATTATATAAATCAATGTAACATTACTCATTCGCTTTGGTGGTGCACTTAAGCTCCAAATTAATTTATTTGTAAGATTAAGAGACCGAGTATCTGCTGGACCCAATCGGCCACTTGAGCTCGTATTTGAAACAGCTGACCTCGGAATGTGCAAACTGCCACCGGAAAAAGTGCAAGGCAATATTAAATGTCAGCAACACACAACTATTCATCTCAAACGAAGTAATATATTGCATAGTTTTCCTTTTATAATGGAATACTTTAAACTGAGATTTATTGATGACAAAACAAAATGGACATTGTATGTTGTTACAATGCAAACCAGATAAATTTCAAACCAGATAAGAAATTAATAGATTATTAAAATGCCCATTAAGCCTCCTATTCTGTTCTTTCATCATTATCATTGATAAGTTAAATTTATCATTGCAATTTAAATGGTATTATAGAAGTCTTAATATAAATTTCACACTGAACCTAAACCTTGGTATTATGCTACAGGCGCCTGTTCTCACATTATTGGAATACTTATTATTTTACTTCCACATTCATTCCAGTTAATTAAGCATTCCTTGTTTAATACTCTCTACAATAGAGTCCATTTTCTTCAATTATGCCAATAATGAGCATGCTGGTCCTTAGTTCATTCAATTTTTTTTAACGCAAAATTTAGACTTATGGAAGAGTGAGATGATGGATAGTAAAAAGGTAATGCAGTGACAATTGAGCAGTGTGATCACAGTTGGAAACAACAAGAATAGGAATTTACAAACAAAAGAGGAAAGACATGAGCTGAGAAAACGGGATGAGCAGAGGGGATGAGGAGAGTAATAGGGTCAGGTTTGGTAGGAGTAAAGATTGGATTAGTGATGGTCGTGTGTAGGATGAGGGATGATGTCTGATGGGGAGGCTTGAAGCGATGAAGGGAAGATTGCAATTGAACTGTCTCAGGAAGGCAGTTTCACAAACGGGAGAAAACTAAATAAAGGGATATAAAACTGGGCAGGTGGCTGTTAAGCCTTCATTTTGTGAGTTGAACTGGGGGCGAGGATGGTACTGGAAGAATGCATGGATCTTGTAGTTGCTGGGGAAGGTAATAGGACTGAGAGAGCAGGTCGGAGGGCTGAGAGTGCAGAGCTACACCAAAGGATATGTGGTAAAAAAAAAACCAGAGGCTACTGATTGGTTTGTGATATGAAAACCTTGTTTCTCATTGCATGTAATGTTGAGAGCTTTAATTCATCAAAAATTCTAATTCATAAACCATCACCATTCATAATTCCATTCATAAATTCATTTAAAAAATTCATAATTCATTAAAAATATATATTAAATTCATAATGAAAAATTCCAGAATTCCAAAATTCCAGAATGAAAAAAACCCAGAATGGAATGAAAACCACAATTGGAATGAAAAAAAAAACCAGAGGCTACTGATTGGTTTGTGATATGAAAACCTTGTTCCTCATTGCATGTAATGTTGAGAGCTTTATATTCCACAAAATCGGGGGGGGGGGGGGGGGGTACATAAAGAGATGTGATGCTGGGGTGCCAGCACATAGCCCAGCTTGTCTAAAATAAAAACAAAAAACAATGCCAACACAGAAAAGGTTGTGCTTCTGCTTGCAATGATATCATATATTATAGCGTAGGTCTCATTAAGAACATGTGAGTAAGCTGTCAAAACAGAGCAATACCATCCATGGTGCATGAAAAAACGAGTCTATTTCAGTTAAATGAGCATTTACCACAATTAATAAAAACAAACCAAGTTTATATATTCTTAGGAATTTATGGTTTTCTCTAATACTTGACCTGAAAGTAAAATGTTATATCTAATTGGTATTTTTTGACCTCTTTAAAAACGCTTTTCTTTTATGACCAGTAAAAAAAATTGTCTGCCCAAGCCTATGGCTAATCATCAGGAAAGATATTTAAAGTCCGAACTCTCTTATCTGTCTCCCTCTTCCAAATCCTGGTGGCGTCTGGTCAAATCCGTTTCTGGTGTTTGTTCCCCCTCCATCCCCTCCCTTACCTCAAACGGCTACACAGCTGACTCCGCACGTGAAAAAGCTGAATGCCTCAACTCTGTGTTTGCCTCTAAATCTTGGGTCCCAAACCCATCCCTCTCTGTACCCACCATACCCAGTCGTACCCTGCTGCTCCTGGACTCCGTGTCCTTTCCTCCTGACAAGGTGGAAAAGTTTCTGTCAACCCTCGACTCTGATTCTGCAACTGGACCCGACGGCATCAGCCCACGGGTCCTAAAATCCTGCTCTGCTGCTCTATCTCACCCTCTCTCTGTTCTCTTCACCCTCTCTTTTGCTCAAGGTAAACTGCCATCTGCTTGGAAATCAGCCAACATCACCACTTTGCACAAAAAAGGTGCAAAAACAGATCCTAGCAACTACAGACCAATCAGCCTTCTCCCAATTATCAGCAAAGTCATGGAATCCATCATTGCTTCGGATATGAAATCTTTCCTCTTCTCCAATGGCTTGATCTCTGATCATCAATTTGGTTTCAGACCAGGTCACTCTACTCTGGACATGCTGCTTCTGCTGTCTCAACAATGGATGGAGGTCCTCAATGCCAAACAGGAAATTAGAGCTGTCTCCCTCGACATATCACGTGCCTTCGACACGGTCTGGCACCCCGCTCTGCTCACCAAACTCTCCTCCTTTGGTATCCATGGAAATCTCCACGCATGGCTGGCGGACTTCCTCTCTAGTCGTCGTCAACGTGTGGCCCTGAATGGGTTTCTCTCATCTCCTCTTCCTGTTCAGGCTGGAGTTCCCCAAGGCAGTGTTCTGGGCCCCGTGCTTTTTCTGGTCTTCATCAATGATCTCTCTGACTCTCTCGAAAATCCTCTCTATCTCTTTGCTGATGACTCCACTCTCTGCTGCTCCATTCCTCTTCCCTCAGATCGGCAGTCTGCTGCCTCCTCACTCTCTGAAGACCTGGACAAAATCACAGACTGGTCAAACAAGTGGAACATGTCTTTCAATCCTGACAAATCTCACACTCTTACTATGTCTCTCCGAAAAGATCGACTGGACAACCCTCCCATCTACTTTCTCAACAATCCTCTCCAAGAAGTTCTGTCGCTCAAGATTTTGGGTCTCACTATCTGCCATGATCTTTCTTGGGAAAACCACATTTCCAAGCTGGCCTCCAAAGCCAGTCGCCGACTGGGCATCCTCCGTCGTGCGAAGTCCTTCCTCGGCACACCTGAGCTCCTCACCACATACAAGGCTTTCATCCGCAGCTCAATGGAATACTGTTCTCCCCTATGGGCCGGTGCTCCTGCCTCACACCTAGCTCGGCTTCACGCTGTTGAAACCAAAGCTTTCAGAATTATTGGAATCTCCCGCGATGAAGCTATCTCTGAGGGCCTTTCACTCACTCACCGCAGGCAGGTAGGTGGTCTTTCTGTCTTCTACCGACTCCTCTCCGGCCTTGCACCCCCAGCTCTCTCTGTGCTCTGTCCCCCAAATATTCCTACAGGTCGCACAAGATCTGCCAGCAACCCTCTGATGGTTAAACTGCCGAAATCTCGGCTCTCTGCTCACCTTCACTCTTTCATTCCTCTTTTCTCCTGCCTCTGGACCAAACTCCCTCACTCCCTTCAATCCCACTCCTCCCTCCAGGTCTTTAAAACAGCTGTTCACCACCATCTCTTATCTTCCCCCATCCAAAACCTTGATCTTTTCTACCCCCGCTAATTCACCCCAGATCCACCTTGTTTGAAATTCCAACTTCTTTCCTGGAAGTCCTGGCAGTGTCCATATGTTTTATACCTCTCCCACCAGCCCCTTCCCATGCTCCCCCCCCCCCCCCAAAGCCCTCGCCCTCTCTCAGATCTCTCGATGTCTCCATGTCTCTCGGTCCCTGCTCTCAAATGTTGTGTTTTGTGTCCTTCCCCCTCTCTCCCCATCTTGTCTACCGCTCCCGATGTTGTATGTTTTATGTGTCGGTTTGTCTTTCTGTGTGATTAATGTTCGCTCTTTCACGAGCCTCGATCTTGTATCAAAAAAAAAAAAGAAAAAAAAAAAGTGTCATCAAACGTAATGTTTTCAATATAACGATGAGATTAAAGCCTACAGCTGCAAAAGCCTTTTAAAAAAAAAAAACATGATTATTGTTATTATTAAAGGGACATTCAAAAATTATTCGAATGAGAACTAACAATAGTGCAACATGTAATAACAAATATATTGTTATGGTATTGGCACACTCACCAGGCTCTCGAGGTAAGTACTCGAACCGGCCACCACTACCAACTCTGAGGCCAAGGCCGCGAAGAGCGCCCTCACCCCACCTTTCGCGTGCCCACATTTGAGAAGCGTTTTCCCATGTAATGGATGAGAAATGCAGGAAGGGAAGAAAGTAATTCGACTGTTCCATAGGATTAATTGTTATGATGGTATGGGACACAATCACCCGAATGGGTCCGGCGGGGTCAGTGGAACAGATAGATAACTGGCAATGATAAAATAATGAGAATTCCCCAATGTTGAGGGACGGATCAACACATGGATTGAATGTGAGGGGATAAAGAATGAGTGGAATTAATGTAGAGATGCACTGAAGAACGAGAACAAATTGACCATGTGGTTGAAGGAAGGACCAATGGGGTGAAGATGGGGTAGATGAATTCAGGTTTGGTGAATTGTGACATTTGCTGAGGCAGACCGAGAGTGGATTGAGAGAAAAAGATTGTTGGAACGGACCGATGGTGAATTGAGAGAAAGAAATTGTTGTTACAGACCGATGGTGAATTGAGAAAAAGAGATTGTTGGGGCAGACCGATGTTGGATTGAAAGAAATAGATATTGCAGGATTTGGGATGCAAAGACTATTCTAACGACACATTTCCCCAAACCCCAAGACAATGGGAAAAGGTCTACCTTCACACAAACTATAGAAACCATAGTCCCCCTTTCGCTCCACGGTGCGACGGGGGACAATAACTGCATGGGTATTCCTAAGTGTGCATGAATGTGCTCCACCAGGGTACATTTTCCAATCCAAAATTGCAACAATGTGCATGTATGTGTGTGTGTGTGTGTATATATTGTTACGGACGCGGTTAAGATGTTATTTTGACCGAGCGGTGGTGTAACCGCGGCCGAACAGTTATTCCCTGACTAACCCGATTCAACCCCAAACGTTGGCCGTATCGCACCGCAGCTGCTCAATATGGAAAACTCTAAAGCGACCGAATGCAAAGAGGAAGAAGACGTACAGAAGAGTAACTGGGTTTATTATTTACACATATAAGCAGGAAGAAAGCAGTCACGTTTATTTACAGGCACATGAGACGCAGGTGACACAGTGAAATCCTTAGCTTATACAAGCTTAATTAACCCAGGGACAGAACAAACAAGGGCAGACTCACGCGGGGAATGATGATAGGACTGGCGGGAGATGGATGGCTGGCGAGATAGGGAGGTCCAACTGGTCCTGCAGCCGATCGACCCATTGGGCAGCCGCCGCTCCTTCGCGGCCCTGCTCCAAACTGCCGTCCAGGCCTCACGCTGCTGTGGCTGCAGTTTCGGTGGCTCCAGCTGCAGTAAATGCAGTTTCGGTGGCTCGAGCTGCAGTAAATGCAGTTTCGGTGGCTCGAGCTGTAGTAAGTGCAGTTTCGGTGGCTCGAGCTGCAGTAAGTGCAGTTTCGGTGGCTCGAGCTGCAGCAAGTGCAGTTTCGGTGGCTCGAGCTGCAGCTCAACTCTGGACTTCTCCCGGACTCAACTCAAAGCACCTCTCTTGGACCCAACTGCTTGGACTCCCTCTCGTCTCCCTGTAAAAGCTCATCTCCTCGGGAAACGCCCTGCCGTGGGTTATATAGGCCCCGCCCCTCAACCTTTGCGAACCTCCCCGATCGCTCTTCCTCCGCCCTCTCTAGCCAAACCCCTGGCTCATGGTTGGTCGAGTGGGGCTGGCTCACTCCTCCCCTCTATGACGAGGTGGAGACACGCCTTTCTTCTCCGACCCTGCCTCGTGGTCAATGGCGGTTATTGGAGGGGAGGTAATTGCCAATCGACGAAAGGGGGGAATGGAGGTTTTGGGAATGGGAATGAAGGGAATCTATCTCTTTCACTTGGTGCAATGGAGTACTTCAATTAATGGGAGACACAGCCTTACCCTAAAACACAGAATAAGATATAACTATCGAACAGGGGTATTCTATGATTGGCTGACGTGTATGCTTTTGGACTAATTATGGGACGCCCTTTTGACCTTTACACAGCTCCGGAGGCAGGAGGGGCCAGACTCAAGCAATAATAATAATACACACAATAAAAAAAATACAGTCCTCAAAGCCGCAACACTGCACCCTCCCCCTCTTAGGCACGGCCCGAGCCTACAACTTTTATTTAGTGTGACACGTAGGTGTAGTTCCCTCTACTCTTAACCTGACCCTGAGTGTGACAGTTTTTAAACATAAATAAATGTGTCCCGCTGCTCCATTGCACCCTGCCTAACAGACTTGCGCCCACAGTTAACCGAATTGCGGAATGGTCTTCAAACTATACATTGACGGTGGGGAGCATTATTTACAGTTGACACTACTTTTATTTACAAAACTAACCCAGGACCTGTAATTGTTCTTTCTGGGGGGGAGACAGTCTGCTCTGCATCGACGCACCATGAAAGCACCTAAAACGCACCAATACACCCCCAAGCGCCAATCGGTGCAGTCACCATTGTTCAATGAAAAATAAAAACAACAACCCCTCACCCTGCAGGTGGCCTCTTGCTCTTCGGCTCCCTCTGCTGGCTATCATTATGTCTTCCAGTTGTTGTCATTCTTTCATTTTCTTACTGGCGGCCTATTTGAACTGAAATTGCACCCAATGTGTCCCTTTTATTTTCTTTATTTATGGCCCACAGGGCCGACTAGTGTGGTTCACCTGTGGGGCATCGGTGCCCTGTGGCCAAGGTCCGCCAGCAAGATTTCGGGCCCTCATGGCCGGTTCCAGGAGAGGGGCCATGCCCTAACCCATGGGGTCCATAAGTGGTGCTCGGCCACAGACATGTGGTCCATAATGTGGTGCATCGATGCAGACAGCTGGTTCTGAGAGTGCCGGGTGCACAATGGCCGACTCACGCACGCTCCCCTCGGCGCCCAATGGCACACAGGTCATGTGGGAGACAAAAGGGGGAAGACAAATGAGCGAGGGGTAAGGTCACAAGGGTACACATCAATAAGGCAATGCAAGGCGAAATGCGTACGGAGGGCGAAGTGAGAAAGCTCGTCCCTACCGTACGTCACCCCCCTGTCACCTACACTACCCTTGCCCTTACCCCATATGTACAAAATCTACACATTACAAATTCGTCACTACTGTCACGTCTCCCCATATTTCCCTTATACCAAATTCGTCTCCACAATCCCTCTAACCAAAATTTGCCATCACCCAATTCGTCATCAATCCTCATAAGGAGGAAGAGATGGAACATCAAAGCACAATGTCACACCCACGTCATGATGCGTCTCACAATCCAAACATTTGCATCAAAAAAAATAAAACAACCTGGCATGGTGTGGAGGTACGTCATCTCAGGTGAGTGCATGTGGATGGTGCAAGGAGATTTTCATCCTAACTATCCTCTAAATGACTTTAACACACTTTACACTACCCGGGGTCTTTCCCTGCCAATCCATTGGCCAACTTACACTATGGGTTCTAAAAACCAATTCCCATTGACCAAACTGTGGTGCTTCTCAATGTGGGGTCTCACTCCCCCGATTCAACTCCCGGTGCCCTTGCACAATTTCTGGGCTGGGGCGTGTAGCTCTCCCAGCAGGTCTACCCACCTGCACACCTCCACCACTGTAGTTGCCACCCGAGCTTACCTGCTCCTTAACCTAACCTATCTACTGGGGAAGGCCCCTCCTGGCTCTGTCACCCCTCGGTGCCCTCTGGCACTGGGCTACCCGGGTCCGTCCTCCGGATCCTCGGGCCCCATCCACAACAACTCTACCGGCTCCCAGAGCCCAGCTGCGGCCTCACCTGGCCGACATCCTCACAGTGGTGGAGTGCCCAAACCAACTACACACACTAACAGGCTACACGCCCAGCCATTTCCACAACACTAATGCACCCATCCAAATACCATTCTCTCACCCGCACCACAGATGCCAATATCCAACCACAATTTACCTATACCCTCTACCTAACACTTACACTACCCGCCCCGGGTATTCGTGATGGGGGTCCACTCTTCCCCCATTCACACCTTCGCACCATCCACTCCACTCCACAATTTCCACCATACTCACTCCACGACCATCCATTCCAATACTCCATTTACTTCACACTACCAGTTATTCCATACACCTGTTGGTGCACACCTGTGCACTCATACCTGGTGCCACCTGCACCCTCCTCCTCTTCCTGGACCATTTGGTCAGCACCATACACATCACTATCACTATCACTCTTACTCATACACTGCTCAATCCACCTGTTCAGTTGCACACCTGTGCAATCACACCTGTTCAATCCTCACACACTGCTCAATACACTTGAATACACCTCCAACACTCACACGGCATCATCTGAACTACCTGTTGCCCTGCTAACTTAGTGCTCCCCGTCTTCCCTTTAAACTAAGCACATACCACGTCATTATCATCCACACTAATCTACCTGCGTCCCCACTACAGGTATCAGTCACTAACTAAACCTTAACGTTACCTAATGTCAATCTTCGCTAGATCCCTACACACGATATATCCTAACCCACCCGGGCTAGTTTTCACTGCCATCAACCCCATAAGCTAGTGCTCCTTTGCCCCCCTCTGTGAGGGATGGTGGATTGGCCATCCCTTCACATGGGGCATCTCTTACTGTAAATTTTGCTCTTCCAAATCCAACAAATCCAAAATTTGCCAATCATCTGCCAATCACTGTACCATTACCAATCCTCTGCCAATCATCACTGCCAATCCTTTACCAATCATCAAATTTTGCTTTTTTCTAATTTTGGGTCCAAAACACTAACCTCATCACCCGTCTACTTATTAGATCCTCTCGGTGCGCCAATTCACGTCTACAGCCCGGCTTCGTAAAGCCGAGCAATGAATGCGGGTTGTTTGGCGCCGGCGGCTGGATGCGTCCGGCACTCGGTGCAGGGAAGGACGCTTACCCGGGCCGAGATCCCACGCACCTCCTCGGCGTGGAGCCATCCAATTGCCCGATCTCGACCTGCCGGAACACCTTAACAAAAAGGGGTCGCCATGACGACCCTTCCTATCGGGCTGCCCGTTCCGCCGAGCGGAGCACGGACGCGGCCGTTCCCAGCGCGGCTCAGCGTGGATCACGTACGGCGGTCCTTTCGAACCCGCCGTGCTTCGGATCCCCGCTGGTTCTCGCGGCACGCGAAGCCCGGCACGCACCGAGGGCCCGATTCGGCTATAAGTCGCTCTAACCGCTAACCCGGTTACCGTCGATGCCTCACCTGCATGCTTACACCCCGCAGCCCGTTCCTTGCTCATACATCCAGCTGTCTCCCTGCTCTTGGTCATTGCACCTTCTCTAACACACCCAGGTACACTCATTCCGCTCACAGACTTGGTCACACACCTGACCACCGAACACCTTGGCACACATTCGTCGCTCGCACACCTCACCAACACACCTCTTCGCGCCCCCTTCTCGGTCACCTCCTCTGTGACAATCACAGGTGTGCTCTCACTCGCACACCCAACCACGTGCCTCACGACCAACTCAAGTGTGCATTCCCACACACGCTCTACCATTCCAGGTGTGCGTCCTTCCATTCCAGGTGTACATCCTCGCTCACCTGTCACAACCAACTCACGCTCCGTGTCACTCTCACTACTTTCACCACCACACTTGACAACACACTCACCCTTACTCTCGACAGCGCACTCTTTCCTCATGCACCTGTCCGTTACACACCTTTCTCGCGCACACTCTTGCGCACACTCTCCCGTTACACCCTCTGTAACACTCACCACAGGTGTGCATTCTTCCTTACTTTTGACAGCGCACTCTTTCCTCATGCACCCGTCCGTTACACACCTTTCTCGCGCATCCTCTTGCGCACACTCTCTCGTTACTTCCTCCGTAACACTCACCACAGGCGTGCATGCTTCCGTTACATCCTCTGTAACACTCCTCATTACGCGCTTCCATGTACTCCCTCGCACACGCGCTTTGACCGACTCACTCTCGACAGCACACTCACTCCTCGGCGCGCACTTTTTCCTCACACACCCCATGGTCGGACATTCTCGCACACCTCTTTTTTCGCACACCAGACCTGTCGCACACTTCACCATCGGCCTCTCACGAACACCCGGGTCCACAACAACCCCCAAGCCGACTGAAGCTCCCTTCACATCATATACATTTCCGAATATATCGCCACTCACCTTGACACCTCGTCTCCGCACCTCCTCTGCCACCTGCAAACTCTTTATTTGGTCAGTGAGCAGAACATCATGAGTTGAGCACCGACCTTGTACATATTCCATCACCTCCTCCTGTATTTCTCTCGTAGTTTCTGTCCGTCTCTTCTTAATTTCACTCACCTCTTCTTCCACTTCCTCTAATTTTTGCTTCACCTCTTTTATTTCCTTGTGCGTCTCCTCAAGTTCGTCCTCTAAGGCTACCTTGACCGTCTCTATGTGCGTCCTCACCTGCCAGTCCTTCGTTTCCATTACCTCTGTCACCTCTTCCAACCTCATTGTCAGTCCCTCACGTACCATCTGACATTGCCTCTGTGTCGCTATCAAGTCCTTTTTTATGTCGTTTTGTGTCGCTTTTAACCCTCCTAGTACCGCAGTGTTCCTTTGTACCTGCTCCACTAACTCCGTCTGTCCCACCGTCAGCTGTTCCACCTCCTGCGTCAGGTCCTCTATGCCCCCTTGTAACCTTGCCGTATTATTTCTCACCTCTTTCTCCATACGCTTCTCACCTCGCTTTACCTCCTCGCGTAGCCCTGAAACCTCCTCACTCACACCTCGTCGTATCTCCTCTTTCATCTCTTCCATCTCTTTTGTAGATGCCACCCTCATGTGTCCCAATTCATCCCTCTGAGCATCCAATTTACTTTCTAACCCGATTTTCACCTCCTCTATCTGCTCTCCCATTTGTTTAATTTCTCGGGCGGATTGCTCCCCTATTTCCCGCAATTTGTCCTCCATCCTATTTTCTAACCCCATTAACCCATTCTTTACCTCTTTTATCCCATTGTCTAACCCCTCAAATTTTTTTTCTAATCCCTTAAAATTATTGCCTAACCCCTCACCGGTACCCCTCGCTTCGTCCCTCATTGCCCCCATACTGTTTTTCAAACCTCCAATTTGGTCTCCCATTTGTCCCATAAGGGCCCTCATTTGCAGGAAAAAAAGGTTCGCATCCACCAGCGGCGCTGCTACGGTTGCGGGCGCCGTGGCCATGTGCGAGAGCGCCATTTTGCGCGTCTGATACCCCCTCAACCACATTGCCAATGTTCTCCTCCTCTCTTTCATCCACATACATTTCCCCTAGGTCCTGGGTCGATTCCACCCCGTCTATCTCTCCCACCGGCATCCCGTCGCCTTGACCAGCCATGGCGCGATTCCAAAATTCGGGTTTTGCTTTAAAACACAAATTTCCAACAGCTTGTAATTTTGAGCGCGTTAAGCGCGCTTCGGGCTTCGTATCCCACTCCCCGACACCAATTGTTATGGACGCGGTTAAAGATGTTATTTTGACCGAGTGGTGGTGTAACCGCGGCCGAACAGTTATTCCCCGACTAACCCGATTCAACCCCAAACGTTGGCCGTATCGCACCGCAGCTGCTCAATATGGAAAACTCTGAAGCGACCGAATACAAAGAGGAAGAAGACGTACAGAAGAGTAACTGGGTTTATTATTTACACATATAAGCAGGAAGAAAGCAGTCACGTTTATTTACAGGCACCTGAGACGCAGGTGACACAGTGAAATCCTTAGCTTATACAAGCTTAATTAACCCAGGGACTGAACAAACAAGGACAGACTCACGCGGGGAATGATGATAGGACTGGCGGGAGGTGGATGGCTGGCGGGATAGGGAGGTCCAACTGGTCCTGCAGCCGATCGACTCGTTGGGCAGCCGCCGCTCCTTCGCGGCCCTGCTCCAAACTGCCGTCCAGGCCTCACGCTGCTGTGGCTGCAGTTTCGGTAGCTCCAGCTGCAGTAAATGCAGTTTCGGTGGCTCGAGCTGCAGTAAATGCAGTTTCGGTGGCTCGAGCTGTAGTAAGTGCAGTTTCGGTGGCTCGAGCTGCAGTAAGTGCAGTTTCGGTGGCTCGAGCTGCAGTAAGTGCAGTTTCGGTGGCTCGAGCTGCAGCTCAACTCTGGACTTCTCCCGGACTCAACTCAAAGCGCCTCTCTTGGACCCAACTGCTTGGACTCCCTCTCGTCTCCCTGTAAAAGCTCATCTCCTCGGGAAACGCCCTGCCGTGGGTTATATAGGCCCCGCCCCTCAACCTTTGCGAACCTCCCCGATCGCTCTTCCTCCACCCTCTCTAGCCAAACCCCTGGCTCATGGTTGGTCGAGTGGGGCTGGCTCACTCCTCCCCTCTATGACGAGGTGGAGACACGCCTTTCTTCTCCGACCCTGCCTCGTGGTCAATGGCGGTTATTGGAGGGGAGGTAATTGCCAATCGACGAAAGGGGGGAATGGAGGTTTTGGGAATGGGAATGAAGGGAATCTATCTCTTTCACTTGGTGCAATGGAGTACTTCAATTAATGGGAGACACAGCCTTACCCTAAAACACAGAATAAGATATAACTATCGAACAGGGGTATTCTATGATTGGCTGTCGTGTATGCTTTTGGACTAATTATGGGACGCCCTTTTGACCTTTACACAGCTCCGGAGGCAGGAGGGGCCAGACTCGAGCAATAATAATAATACACACAATAAAAAAAATACAGTCCTCATATCCGCAACAATATATATACATATATATATATATATATATATATATATATATACATATATATATACACATATATATATATATATATATATATATACATATATATATATATATATATATATATATACATATTATGTACATATATATATATGTATATGACTATATATATATATATATATATATATATATATATATATATATACATATTATGTACATATATATATATGTATATGACTATATATATATATATATATATATATATATATATATATATATATATATATATAGTCACGTGAAAAAGTAAGTACACCCCATGTAAAGTTTTGACTTTTTCAACATATTTCAACATACAGCTATTTGATCTTCATTTCAACAATATTGATAGATAAAGGTGATATAATATAACAAATATCATGAAACATTTACAGTTTGTAGTCCATTGTATAATTTAAATAAACATAAATGCAAATTTAACATGTGGAAAAAGTAAGTACACCCCGACATTTATCACTCCTTCAAATACCTACAATTAGAATCAGGTGCACCAGGTCAGGTGCAAATGATTAGAACATCGTTAGAGAGGATCTTGGAGGAACCTGTCTTATTTAAACCTCAGACATTTAGTTTGGTTTGCTCTTTGTTGTTGAAGTGTGCGGCGTCACCATGCCCAGATCAAGAGCTCTATGAGGCCTTCAGAAAGAAGGTTATAGATGCCTACGAGTCTGGGAAGGGATTTAAAAAGATCTCCAAACAATTTGAAATCAATCATTAGACTGTCCGGAAGATCATCTACAAATGGAGAAGATTCAAACAACTGCCGATTTGTTCAGGCTAGGCCGCCCCATCAAGTTCAGCCCGAGACCAGACTGCAAGATGCTGAAAGAAATCTCGAAGAACCCCCAGGATGTCATCACGGGACCTACAGGTAGTTCTTGCCACTGTTGATGTCAAAGTGCACGAGTCTACCATTAGAAAGAGGCTGCACAAATTTGATCTACATAGGAGGTGTGCCAGGGGGGAAACCTTTGCTGTCCAGAAAGAACATCAGGGCAAGACTAAAGTTTGCCAATGAACACCCAGGCAAAGACCAGCAATTCTGGAACAATGTGCTCTGGACAGATGAGTCAAAGGTTGAGCTATTTGGCCACAGTACCAGAAGACATGTTTGGCGAAAACCAAAGACAGCATTTGACCACAAGAACCTGATACCAACTGTAAAGCATGGTGGTGGAAATATTATGGTTTGGGGCAGCTTTGCTGCATCAGGGCCTGGGCAGCTCACCATCATATAATCCACTATTAATTCTTCATTGTACCAGAGGGTGCTTGAGGATAATGTGAGGTCATCTATCGGAAAGTTGAAGCTCAACCGAATGTGGACCTTGCAACATGACAATGACCCTAAACATACCAGTAAATCCACCAAGGAATGGCTGAAAAGAAAGAAATGGAGGGTTCTGGAATGGCCAAGTCAAAGCCCGGATCTAAATCCCATCGAGATGTTGTGGGGGGATTTGAAACGAGCTGTGCATGCAAGAAACCCCTCAAACATCGCACAGCTGAAAGAATTCTGCATGGAGGAGTGGGCAAAAATTTCTCCCAGTCGATGTCAGAGACTGGTAGACAGTTATAAGAAACGCCTACTTGAGGTTGTTTCTGTCAAAGGGGGCAATTCCACCTATTAGAGCCAAGGGTGTACTTACTTTTTCCACATGATAAATTTGCATTTATGTTTATTTAAATTATACAATGGACTAAAAAATGCAAATGTTTCATGATATTTGTTATATTATATCACCTTTATCTATCAATATTGTTAAAATGAAGATCAAATAGTTGTATGTTGAAATATGTTGAAAAAGTCAAAACTTTACATCGTATAATACTTTCTTTTTCATGTGACTGTAGATATATATAATTTCAAAACACACCTGGTCACAAGTGTGCCGCACTGACCAGGTTATCAGTCGAGGTCCTCAGCATCATCCCGTGTCGGCCCTTCAACCTCAATACGATCAGCTAAGGTGGGCCAGCAGGGGCACATACACCTCCACATGCAGCAGCTACACCTGGATGCGTACATACTCCCACCCCCAGCCAGTGAGAACACAGAATACAACAACAAAATCACCTCCACTCACAGAATCAACAGCCCCTCATCCATTCACTCACACACCGAAAAAAAACAACCAACGACCACCTTTACAACATGCACCACTCAAACAAAAGCACATTCATGCAAAACCACACCCACTCCTGCAAAACACACACACACACACACTTCACACATCTCTATTTCTCTTCCGCGCTCAGTCACTACCCCTTTAGGCTGAAATGAACCACCACCCACAACCTCAACCTACACCGTGCGACGTGCCTCCATAAACCACCTCCATATCCAAAGTAAGTCTTTCAAGGAAACCTGGGCCACTTTGTCACACATCCTCCTTCTTTCTATACCACACACTCCAGGCCGAGCAAGAAATACAGAAAAGGAATTGCCAATATTATATATATAATATATATAATGTGTATATATATATATATATATATATATATATATATATATATATATATACAGAACTCCCTCAATAAAACTAGGAAAGGGTTCCGAGAAAATTGAGTTTTAATCGAAATTGCTTCAAGCAAACCACTTTTGGCATAAAACAAGGGCAGTTATTTTTCTGACCCTGTCAAAATCACAAGACCAAAGTTTTATCACTAATTGACAGAGGAAACATAAACAATACATCAATAATACAACATAATACAATCTTGACATACAAAGCCCTCCATAACCTGGCCCCATCCTACCTGGCTGACCTCCTCTCCAGACACACTCCCACCCGCAACCTCCGCTCTGCTGGTACCAACCTCCTGACCCCCTCCATCTGGACCAAATTCAGATCCTGGGGGGACAGGGCCTTCTCCATCGCTGCTCCCACCCTCTGGAACTCACTACCTCACACCATCAGAGACTCCTCCTCACTCACCACATTCAAAACATTACTCAAGACCCACCTGTTCAATACAGCATTCAAAATTCAACCCACAGCATTTAACCCCTGATTATCTCCTCTCCTTCTTCCTCCTTTTGCTTTAAATATTTCCCTATTGATTGTCTTTTTGCAATTGTTCTTTTCATGTATTGTTATGCATTATGTTTTCCACTCTGTCAAAGCGCCTTTGGGCTTCTTGAAAAGCACTATACAAAATAAATGAATTATTATTATTATTAATATTCAATAATATACACTGTAATTAAATAAAAATACAGTATAAACTCGAAAGCATCCCATGCAAAATGCAAATATTGTCTGCATCTGATTGTATTCAGACTAAACTTGACGAAAACAACAGCGAAAAAAATTAGGAATTTTATTTATCAGTATTCTCCATATTCTCATAATAATGGTTTGATGAAAATTTGATGACAAAAGGTCAAATAGTAAAAAAAAGTCATGTCACACACACATACACACACGGGACCGAATGCAATGCTGGAAAATATATTCGATGGGAGCGAAGTCCGCAACAAGGGAAGCAACTTTGGTGGGACAGACGACTGCGCACATGGCTCCCGGTATTGTGCCATTCGACATGTGTTTGTAATGTGGCCTCGCCCTACAGCTACAGCAGCTTTGATGAGGCCGAGTTCCGAGGCGAGATGCTGCAAGGCATGCGGGCCATTGCGGACAGGTTGCAAGATACTGACCCAGTCATACCACAATTTCAAGAGGTGTTTGAATGATGTGCTGCTCCCATACAAAGAGCTACATCAAAATGTTGGGCAATCTGCCAGGCAGCTCCCCATTACCCATTTCTTCAGCCCTGCTCCCTCCACCTCAAGACCATCAACACCCTCTCCTGCCGCCCTCCCAGCGTCCTCACCAGCATTCTCACCAGCGTCCTCACCTTCTCCTACCTCTCCTGGCTCTCCCTTAGTGCACGATTTTACTGCACCATAATCTAGGAGGCATCCGTATGGTACTCAAGTCTTGACAGACTGAAATGAAAGCTCTATGGCCACAAATAGATAAAGGCAGATATGTCGATCTAGATGTTGATACATATATATATATAGTATATACATATGAGATTGTATTGTACCTCCTTTTACACACACACACACACACACACACACACACACACACACACACACACACACACACACACACACACACACACACACACACACACACACACACACACACACACACACACACACACACACACACACACACGAGTCATGATTGTGCTCTTGGATTACAAAACCCTCTTCTTAACCATTCCAACTTCAATAAACCCAAACAACCAATAAAAGAGCAAATAGGAAAGGTGGATGATTTAAAGCTCTTCGCACCAAATGATGAAAAATTGACAGAACGACGAACTAAAACTAATAAAATGGTTCTCCAATGGCAATCAAATGGAATTTAGGCTAGATTAGTGTGCCAAGTGCACATTTGTCCAAGGTAAATCAACAAAAACAGACAACATAAAAAATGACCTTGAAACAGCAGTTAGAAAACGAAGCATCATACAAATACCTCGGAGTAGAAGAGGGCCACCAAATATGTCACAAACAAATGTGCAAAATAATCGCCAAAGAATATTTACATAGAACGAAGCTGATCCTGAAAACATACCTCTCCCCAAGAAACAAATTAAAAGCCATAAACCAGCTCGCAGTACCAGTGTTCCAATATAGCTGCGAAATAATAAACTGGCCCCAATCAGAAATCAACAAGTTCGACATCAAAACAAGAAAACTCCTTACCATCTACAAAATGTTTTACAAAAACCAGTGCATCCAGAGAATGTACCTGCCGAGACGAGAGGGAGGGAGCGGCCTGGTGGAACTCAACCAGGTGCATATAGCGATGAGTGTCGGACGAGCTGAGTATGTGAAATGTTCAACAGACTAACGGACTCAATTTGTAAAGAAATATGAACACAACAATTAAACCTGAAAAGTATCCCTAACTCACCTTGCAAATAATTTCCAAAAACAGGTGCAAATAGCAGATGCCACAAAAAAAATTAAACAGCAACAAATACAGCCCCAACAATTGCAAAAAAAAGACAAAATAAATGTACGAGTATAAAAAGAAATATCAAGAAATATACACCAACAAGTGGGAGAATAACAAAATAGCAGGAAAACACAAAAAATAATTGGGCATAGTGGGGATAGACAAAGAAGGCTCATTGGAATGGCTAAGAAGAGGTCAGCTTAACTGAGACGGCTAACGAATCATAATGAATGCCCAAGATCAAGGACACTACATGGATTTAAAAAGATGGTGGGACTGAACCAGATGGACAAGTATAGATTCTGCAAGACAGAAACAGAAAGTACTAGTCACCTGCTCTTGGGGTGCAAAAAAATATTATCAGAACAACTTTACACACAAAGACACAACAAAGTATGCAAAGTGATTCATTGGCATATCTGCAAAAATTAAACATCCCAGTAGCAGAAAACTCATGGAAACACTAACGAAGAGCAATCATTGAAGATGAGGACGTCATGTTCACGTACGACCTGATGATGCCATCGAGTGTGAACATAGAAAACAAACATTGTGTCTGGACATTGTATTCCTGAACAAAAAATAAAACAAAGCATTGCTGATTGAGATATCAGTACCCAGCGATTTTGGCCTAAACAAGGTAGAATTCAAGAAAATGACCAAATACCAGGACCTCAAAAATGATGTCAAGAGATCTTGGAAGCTGATGAAAATCGAAATTGTACCAGTGATATTTGGAGCAACAGGAATGATAAAGAAAGACCTCACTGGGATTTTAAAAACCATCCCTAGGAATATTACCACAAATGAGGCAATCAGGGGTTCAGTGACGATCCTGAAAAGAGCCCTTGGAACAAATTTCTGAGAACAACAAAAATTAAACAGCTTAGTCCATGAATGGTGACCCCTTACCAAACCAGAGGTAGATGGATACTTTGAGTCCTGGGAGGACTCCGTTCAACCTCCTGAAACCCGCAAATGGAGATAACAACTAACAGCACACAAGCAATTACATCTCCTGCTGCATGGGGGTTAGGGGTGGGTGGGCTAATGAATACTGTACACAACAAACAGGTTGATTTTTGTGTACACTTTGGTGTAGAGTATTACTCTGTGTGGGTCTTCTTATGCTTTTTCTTGGGGGACTTTTGAGAAGATGAACCACTTGTAGTGCATTTTAGGGGTGCCATGATCCGCAAAAGGTTATCTTGAATCACTTTGAGGGTGCGTTTCTTGGCATTTGGGAAGAATTTCCATGATGAAAGGTGGCGTAGGGGGGAGCACAGCACGCATTTTGAAATGAGGTGTTCACTTTGTATATACCGTATTTACATTATTCGAAGGCGCAACTTTTAGTTTTTCAAAATGAGAGGTTTTCACTTGCAATTGAGGGTAAAGCCAAGAGATTGGAGAGAGAGCAGTGTGCGCCATGTCTCTCTAAAATAGAAAGAGACACGTGGGGGAGAAATAGCGGAAGAGGACATGTCATCACCCACGTGAAGAGAATAATGGCACTTACGTCAAAGAGGAGTGATCCATCACTACTTTCCGAGTTCAGCCAACAAAAACTAAGTTATAGCTGCCACCATGGATAAATCCCAAATTCCAGCCTGAACTGCACATAACGAGTGGTTTGGTCTTCTTGGAGACTCTGACAGCAGGTTACATCGCTTAGGTTAAGGTTGTGGTGTGGACAATGCTGCTTCTGTTAGGTTCAACAAATAAATAGTTAAGTTTGACCTAGTTTGGAACTGAAGCCAGAGTAGACATTTTTATGGAAAGCCATCAACTATAAATGTGGTTAGGCCATTTGAATCACAAAAAATGTAATTCTGTGAAGGTCACACCTGGAGTATAATACTGTACATTATTTGGCAAATGCCCGTACTCCTAATAATTGTTTCTTTTTAAACAAGTAGGCTGTATAAAAAGCTGTCATTGTAAAGCAAGAGAGAGTGAGATTCAATGTTGGCAGTTCAAGAAGAGGTGAGATGGAGAACCGGCAAGCTAAGTCAAGTTTAATCAAAATCCAAGAGCAGCGAGATACAAGGAATTAAATTGAATGGAGAAAACGCTGACATGTTCCATTACCTTTCCGTACTAGCCCAAATGAAACAAAACTGTCAACATCAAATGCTTCTCATAGTAACCTAACTACAGATGTCAGAAGAGTCTAGTTTGTAAGTCTGCTTTACATCCCGAGCTGGAAAATCAGCCCAACTACAAGCTCCATATACCATGCTCAGCAAACAGATAACTCTACAGTCAAAGACTAAATTTTTACGGTTTTAAAAACTGAACCACGAAACCACTGAACCACGAATTTTTGCAAGTTACTTGTTTTGTTTATTGTCATTTCTGAATCTTTTTTACGGCTAAAACAATAGCGCAATGACGTCTGGAACAGCGTTTGTCTGTCTGTCCATCCAGTGTATGTATGTATGTATGTATGTATGTATGTATGTATGTATGTCCCCACAAACGTACACTTATCAGAGCTGAGGTTCTGGTAACATGACAGGGGGACGCGTTTATTAACCATTACATTTGCATATTTTACTAAAAGGAAATATAATAACTTTCCGTGGAACAGTTTGGGGTCCCAGTGGGTGTCATAAGGTAGGCATGAGGATTCAGAAATTCCTCAATGCAATTATGATTTTGAAATGTGATCGACACGGGTCTTGCTCCCAAATCCAGAAATGAACAGATGACAATGGTTCCCTGGTTTGATAATATCTCAATACAATCGCAATTTAACATTATATTTATATATACATCAATATTATAGTATTAATTTGTGATTGTAACGATGAATGATGCTGTTTGGAATAAAAATATAGAGATTTTGAGTTTAAAGCAGAATGAGGAAATGACGTAAGGGTTTCCATCCGTGACATTCACGTATTCCCCATTTGCAGTTTCGCCATTGACTGGATATAGTAACATTCACACTGAGTACGTTTTTTGTCCAAGTCCTTCACGAACCTGTTGTCAATGCCTGACTTTGGAGTGAAGGTGGCACAGGAATGTGGAATTAATTGAGAAAGTTTAATACATTATTTGCTAACTGCTAACTGGTATCCCCACCCAGGTCATACTATCCTCTTCAACTAAAGTACCAAACTATAACGGCACTCAGTAGAGAGCATACCTCCGCCAGGTTGGCCATATCACTCAATGGTGAAGAATCACTTCAAAAATTCTACAAGTTGGATCCGGATCCGGATTTTCACCAAAATTGAATCGATTCTTCCTTGTCACACACACAACCTGTCCAAGTTTCGTCGAAATACATCCATAACTTTTGAGATATCCCAATATGTATCGTTTTTGTCCCTATCTCCCAAAGGTGAAGAATCACATGAAAAATTAAATAATTCTCATATCCGAATCCATATTCAGATCTTCACCAAAATCGAATCGTCATTGTCAGACATCCAACCGGTCCAAAAAGTTTTGTACAAATCCATCCACAACTTTTAAAGACATCCTGCTAAGTATCGTTTTTGGCCCTACCTCCCAATGGTGAAGATTCATTTAAAAATTCTAGTAGCCGGATACGGATCTTCACCAAAATCTAATAATTTCGTCGTTGTCACATACGCTACATCTCTGCCAAATCTCGTCCGAATCCGTCCACAACCTTTTGAGATATTTTGTTCACAAACGGTCAGACAAATGGACAGACAGACAGGGGTGAAAACATAATCTCCATCCACCTTTGGTGGCGGAGGAAGCAAGCCTGGCTACGCCAATATTAGACTATCGATCTTGTTTTTACATACGTTCTATCAATATAACGCTTTACATGCTCTTATCACATTCTTTCGAAACAAGGCCTTTGGTCCCTTTTCCCCCTTAATAACCATCAGAGCAAAATCTACCTGTATTGCTCCGTCGTCCAACAGATCATTTACATTTAATATGTCTCAATGACAACACCATAACCGTACATCGACAATGATTTTGCTCTTCCACGAGCTTCGACTCCTGAAAAGTAAAACGCTTATAATAACTTCACACAAGGTTCCTTCTATGTCACGTAAGAATCCTTTATTATTCACTTGCACAAGCTCCTCAATTATACAGAATGAGTCGTCATTTATACAGAACTAGCTGAGGTATCCGGCTTCGCCCAGGTTGAATAAGAATAATACAAATATATGATGAAAAGAACATGTATATTTTAGAGCAATATCACAGTACATTTCCTACATGACGTTTTGTCAATTTTCAATTTCTCAAAACCTCTTGGAATACATTTCTGGTTTTCTTACTTGGTGCCAAGACATAAAGATTGCTTGGTTTTCCAACCCTCGAGCAGCCCACGTACAGCTGGCCATGGGAAGTACCCGGCATTGCCGGGTGGGGCAAGGGAGGGGAGGAGGAAGGGGAGGGGAGAAGAGGAGGGAGGGGGAGGAGGAGAGGGCAGAAGAGGAGGGAGGGGGAGGAGGACAGGGGAGGGGGGGAGGTGAGGGGGAGGGGTGAGGTGAGGGGGGAGGGGCGGAGGTGAGGAGGGAGGGGGGGAGGTGAGGAGGGAGGGGGGAGGTGAGGAGGGAGGGGGAGGTGAGGGAGGGGGGAGGGGAAGGTGAGGGGGGAGGGGGAGGGGAGGGGGAGTGGAGGGGGAGGGGGGAGGGGGAGTGGAGGGGGAGGGGGGAGGGAGGGGGGAGGGGGGAGGGAGGGGGGAGGGGGGAGGGAGGGGGGAGGGGGAGGGGGAGGGGGAGGGAGGGGGAGGGGGAGGGGGAGGGAGGGGGGGAGGGGGAGTGGAGGGGGAGGGGAGGGGGGGAGGGGGAGGGGAGGGGGAGGGGAGGGGGGAGGGGAGGGGGGAGGGGAGGGGGGAGGGGCGGGGGGAGGGGAGGGGGGAGGGGCGGGGGGAGGGAAGGGGGGAGGGGAGGGGTGAGGGGAGGTGGAGGGGGAGGGGTGAGGGGAGGTGGAGGGGGAGGGGGAGGGGGTGAGGGGAGGTGAGGGGGAGGGTAGAGGGGAGGTGAGGGGGAGGGGAGGGGGGAGGGGGGAGAGGGAGGGGGGAGAGGGAGAGGGAGGGGAGGGGGAGGGGGGAGGGGAGGGGGAGGGGGGAGTGGAGGGGAAGGGGGGAGGGGAATGGGAGTGGGGTGATGGGGGAGCAGGAGGGGGAGGGGGGGCTTCACCCGGGTTGAATAAGAATAATACAAATATATGATGAAAAGAACATGTATATTTTAGAGCAATATCACAGTACATTTCCTACATGACGTTTTGTCAATTTTCAATTTCTCAAAACCTCTTGGTGTACAACATTTCTGGTTTTCTTACTTGGTGCCAAGACATAAAGATTGCTTGGTTTTCCAACCCTCGAGCAGCCCACGTACAGCTGGCCATGGGAAGTACCCGGCATTGCCGGGCGGGGCAAGGGAGGGGAGGAGGAAGGGGAGGGGAGGGGGAGGAGGAAGGGGAGGGGAGGGGAACGGGGGGGCAGGGGAGGAGAGGGGGGAAGGGAGAAGAGGGGGGGAGGGGAGAAGAGGAGGGAGGAGGAGGAGAGGGGAGAAGAGGAGGGAGGAGGAGTAGGAGAGGGGAGGGGGGGAGGTGAGGAGGAGAGGGGAGGGGGGAGGTGAGGAGGGAGGGGGGAGGGGGGAGGTGAGGAGGGAGGGGGGAGGGGGGAGGTGAGGAGGGAGGGGGGAGGGGGGAGGGGGGAGGTGAGGAGGGAGGGGGAGGGGGAGGTGAGGAGGGAGGGGGGAGGTGAGGAGTGAGGGGGGAGGGGGGAGGGGGGAGGGAGGGGGGGAGGGAGGGGGGGCTTCGCCCGGGTTGAATAAGAATAATACAAATATATGATGAAAAGAACATGTATATTTTAGAGCAATATCACAGTACATTTCCTTCATGGCGTTTTGTCAATTTTCAATTTCTCAAAACCTCTTGGTATACATTTCTGGTTTTCTTACTTGGTGCCAAGACATAAAGATTGCTTGGTTTTCCAACCCTCGAGCAGCCCACGTACAGCTGGCCATGGGAAGTACCCGGCATTGCCGGGCGGGGGAAGGGGGGGAGGAGGAAGGGGAGGGGAGGAGAACAGGGGTGGAGGGGAGGGGAACGGGGGGGGGAGGGGAGGGGAACGGGGGGGGAGGGGAGGGGAACGGGGGGGGGAGGGGAACGGGGGGGGGAGGGGAGGGGAACGGGGGGGAGGGGAGGGGAATGGGAGGGGAGGGGAACGGGAGGGGAGGGGAGGGGGCGTAGGGGAACGGGAGGGGAGGGGAGGGGAATGGGGGGAGGGGAACTGGGGGAGGGGAACGGGGGGGAGGGGAGGGGAAAAGGGGGGAGGGGAGGGGAACGGGGGGAGGGGAGGGGAAAAGGGGGGGGAGGGGAGGAGAGGGTGGGGAGGGGAGGAG
This sequence comes from Myxine glutinosa, assembly GCF_964187855.1. Classification (NCBI taxonomy): domain Eukaryota; kingdom Metazoa; phylum Chordata; class Myxini; order Myxiniformes; family Myxinidae; genus Myxine; species Myxine glutinosa. Next base: position 122,832,356 of record NC_136268.1, read on the forward strand.
AGGGTGGGGAGGGGAGGAGAGGGTGGGGAGGGGAGAAGAGGGGGGGATGGGAGAAGAGGGGGGAGGGGAGAAGAGGGGGGAGGGGAGAAGAGGGGGGAGGGGAGAAGAGGGGGGGAGGGGAGAAGAGGGGGGGAGGGGAGAAGAGGGGGGGAGGGGAGAAGAGGGGGGAGGGGAGAAGAGGGGGGGAGGGGAGAAGAGGAGGGAGGGGAAGGAGGGAGGGGGAGGAGGAGAGGGGAGGGGGAGGGGAGGGGGGAGGGGGGGAACGGCTAGCTTGGCAAGCGATAGCAGGATTTTTACTTTAATTTTTTACCTCAATGAGGGCTATATATACAGCCCGTGCCTGGAGCCTTAAAGTTCAACATAAAGTTTTTTATGAAAAATAATGCAGATGTATAACAATCCACCAATGCTAGTTCAGAAATGAATGCAGATCCTTTACTTTGCGATACAAACGCAATTCCCGCCATTTCCACTCACGGCCGAGGCCCTCCATAGAGGCCGCGCCTCTTCTTCCTCCTACAACTTCGTCTCACTTCTTTCACTCAAAATGTACGAAATTCTGCCGCATGAAATTATGTAGAGGCCTCGTCGGGGGGATATAAGGTACATAAGGAAGGCGTTGTAACAGAAGAATCAAAATAAAAGTGGAAGAACATGAGGAAATGGGAGCTATTCTGGACCCACAGCCAAACCCGACAAACCTTTGCAATACACCCCGAACGTCTAGGGCCGCCACAAACCACCATGGAATTGCAGGTGGCACGGTTTTTTTAAACCATTGATATTAAAATAAAACGTAGCCTATAACCACCAGGATTTTATGCTGATTCCGAATCTGTGTCTAAAACTTTTCTCCGATGTGTAGTTCTTGAGTTATAAGCGGACATCCAGACAGACACACATATACACACACACACACACACACACAGACACTCCTCCTTTATATATATGGAGATGAGTCTCAACTATACAGAATGAGTCCTCCTTTATAGAGAATGAGTCCTCAACTATACAGAATGAGTCCTCATTGAAAGAGAATGAGTCCTCAACAACACAGAATTAGTCCTCAACTATACAGAATGAGTCCTCATTTATACAGAATGAGTCCTCATTTATACAGAATGAGTCCTCAACTATACAGAATTAGTCCTCATTTATAGAGACTGAGTCCTCAACTATACAGAATGAGTCCTCATTTATAGAGAATGAGTCCTCAACTATACAGAATGAGTCCTCATTTATAGAGAATGAGTCCTCAACTATACAGAATGAGTCCTCAACTATACAGAATGAGTCCTCGTTTATAGAGAATTAGTCCTCAACGATACAGAATGAGTCCTCATTTATAGAGAATGAGTCCTCAACTCTACAGAATGAGTCCTCATTTATAGAGAATGAGTCCTCAACTATACAGAATGAGTCCTCAACTATACAGAATGAGTCCTCACCTATACAGAATGAGTCCTCAACTATACAGAATGAGTCCTCAACTATACAGAATGAGTCCTCAACTATACAGAATGAGTCCTCAACTATACAGAATGAGTCCTCATTTATAGAGAATGCATCCTCAACTATACAGAACGAGTCCTCCTTTATAGAGAATGCGTCCTCAATTATACAGAATGAGTCCTCGTTTATAGAGAATTAGTCCTCAACTATTCAGAATGAGTCCTCATTTATAGAGAATGAGTCCTCAACTATATAGAATGAGTCCTCAACTATACAGAATGAGTCCTCAACTATACAGAATGAGTCCTCATTTATAGAGAATTAGTCCTCAACTATACAGAATGAGTCCTCATTTATAGAGAATTAGTCCTCAACTATACAAAATGAGTCCTCATTTATAGAGAATGAGTCCTCAACTATACAGAATGAGTCCTCGTTTATAGAGAATTAGTCCTTAACTATACAGAATGAGTCCTCATTTATAGAGAATGAGTCCTCAACTACACAGAATGCGTCCTCATTTATAGAGAATGAGTCCTCAACTATACAGAATGAGTCCTCAACTATGCAGAATGAGTCCTCAACTATACAGAATGAGTCCTCAACTATACAGAATGAGTCCTCAACTATACAGAATGAGTCCTCATTTATAGAGAATGCGTCCTCAACTATACAGAACGAGTCCTCGTTTATAGAGAATGCGTCCTCAATTATACAGAATGAGTCCTCGTTTATAGAGAATTAGTCCTCAACTATACACAATGAGTCCTCATTTATAGAGAATGAGTCCTCAACTATATAGAATGAGTCCTCAACTATACAGAATGAGTCCTCAACTATACAGAATGAATCAAAAATAAAAAGTATTAAAAATTTATTGAAAGAATATGCAGGATTTAAATCAATAAGGAGACTTTTAATTGAACCAAATACTGTCTTCAAGCAATCATATGTTGTTCTCAACTGGCACGGTAAATATTGTGATCGGAATTCCTATCATGATGGTGTACCATGTTGGCATTGTAGTGGATCGGCTGGTTTGAGGCCAGGTTCTGTGCACAAGTGACAAGGTTTTGTGAACGTTCAGCTGATAAAGGCCATTCGAAGGTCATGGAGATCTTCGTGGATGTAGTAGAATTGGCGAAGGAGAACCATTGTAAGGCAATTCAGCGTGTCTTCGATCAAAGTGATCCTCACTGCTGGCTTTGGTTACAATCCAAAAAGATCCCCTTTCAGCTGCAGATTTTCCATTATTCGTGTGGTATGCCATGGTATCTGAAATGCCTCTTAGGAATATTTCTAAGAAGCAAACAAATCAATTCAACTCGACATCTACATGATATTCCATTTTTTGGTATTCAATTATGTCATTCAAATACCAAGTCACGAACAATGAGTCCAGGTCACCAGAGTAGATGTATGATGGAAGGAAATCAATGGAGGCCAAAGCAAATTAAATCAGAAAATGCTGAATCAGCTCTTTGTTGTGTGTTGGAGTTTGAAGGTTTAACAAAACGCCAAGAGATGGAGCCATTGTACTACAGAAACATCTACATCAATTGCACCACACGTTTAAAGGAATGAAGGAAAGCAGATTCATTAAACAATATTAATGGAGGAAGAGTTGAGAAAAATGAGGAAGACAGGTACAGTATGCTTGAGGAGAACGCAAACTTTGCACTTCAATAAACTTCTTATGCACAACAACCTTTTGTCTGAATGATTAATTAAATAAATATATATATTACTCAATGAAACAAAACCAAAAATTTGATTGATAAAGCAATATTTAGTTTCAAATATAACACTCATGAAAAAAGAAATACATGATACAAATGTAGGGATTTTTTTTTATTAACTTCAAAAAGAATTGATGAATCGAAAATATCCAAGTCACTCATATTTAGTCCATAGGTATTTTTTCCATGTCGTCAAGTTGTGCTCAATGTACTGTACATCGTGAACATCGGCAAATCAAGAAGAATACCGATTTATGCCTTACCCCGATGTGATGCGATGTGATTGTGCAGAAGTAGCACATTTACCCTTCAGTTGTATTGTCTGCATTTCATTCTCGATAAACGTCAATGATAGTATTTATATTTAAGTTTGATATTTATCCTGCGAGCTGTTAGATATCTTATTTTGATATCTATCGAATTAAAGATCTTATTGACTCGTAATGTGTACCGAAACAAGGCAGATGTGTGGCACTTACCCACTGTGTCTTCAGGGCCCTTGCATTGCTGCTGGTATGACACGTGGTGTTCATGGTCAACATCTCAGATTAGAGGTGCGAGTTGTATATATTTCCTCATGAAAGGCCTGCCAGCTAAACTTCAAGGGGGGAATCCATTCCATGCAGTGGTTATGATCTGACCCAATGAGCTAGGATATGTACTTTTTGTATGACCATGAGCCTTGGCCTTAGGGCCAACATGCATGAATATTCGTTTGACAAGCTTGGAGGTCCCCAAACGGTGATATGATGACCATGTATTCTGTCCCCATGGGCAAGGATGCAAGTGTTTTTGTATGACCATTAGCCTTGACCTTCAGGCCAAGGTGGATTGTGCATTAAGAATGATGAACTAGTCTTACTGGTGATGGCGAGTGTCGATCTGTGTCAATGGATGGTAGAACAACAGATGAAATCAACAGAACATTGATGAAAGTTTGCTAAGCATTATGGGAAGCAAGGAGAAGATGATATTTCAGATGTTTACCCTTCGATAGAGCAAAAGAGATGCATGAATGTTCGTTGGATAGGCTATTTTTTTCTCTGACAAAGGGTTAACAAGTGTTACGCCTAGGTCCCCCGTCGGTGAAGTGATGTGAGTTGACAAAGTGGAAGACGCAAGGCGGCCATCTTGGATTTTGACGTGGCGACCCAATTTTCAATAGCGTTCTCCCTTATGCGTAGATACACCCACACACCAGATTAGACGTTGGTACTTCGCTTATTTTTCAAGATATTCCGCTCACAAGGTTCAGACATACATGGCGTCAGACATACATGGCGGCGACCATCTTGGATTTTGACGTGGATTGCACCCACACACCAAATTAGAATTCGGTCCTTCGCTTACGCACGCAAGCATGCACACACGCACGTACGCACGCATGCACGGACACACGGACGGAGGGGAAAACCATAGTCCCCCTTTCGCTCCGCGGTGCGACAGGGGACAACAACCGAAACATCAACTTCTCCTTGCTTCCTATCGCAGCTCGAATATCTCTATCAATATCCTCTTGATTTCATAAATGGAGTTTTATGAGTTTGACTATATTTGTTTGATTGTGTACTTTGATCTTGGACTGAAGTAAACATGCTTAACTATTTTATGTCTGGTTGTAGCGGCTGCCGCTGAGTTTTCACAATCGCCTTGCACCTATCAAGGACGCGGAGCGATCACCATGCCGGGCTCGTCCAGGACGCCCAGGCCCGCGCTCAACTTGCCAGGCCGCAGCCAGGACGCTGGGCCACACCCCCTGGCGCCGGGCCTGGGCAAACCCCCTGGCGGAATAGATATATATTGCTGACTGATAAACGGTTTTTCAGAGTGCCTGAGTGTTTGATTTCATTAAAGCAACTCAGATGAATTCTAGCTTTTTGTCGCGTCCATTCTTCCGATCGACGTGGGAGCCCCGGCTCCTTCATTGGTGACCTATCGACATGGACACGGCAGTCGCCCTTAAACTGCCTACCTTCTGGGAGGCTCACGCGGCGGTTTGGTTCGCACAGGCGGAGTCCCTGTTCGCCCTGCGAGGCATCACGGCCGACGACACCCGCTTCCACCATGTGGTAGCTGCGCTCGGGTCGGTTACCGCGGCCCGCGCCCTGAGCCTCCTCGAAAGCCCGCCAGCCGCTGACAAATACGGCGCGATTAAGAAGCTGCTCCTCGATGCTTTCGCCCTCCCATCGGCGGAACGCGCACGGCGCCTGCTCGATCTGCCTGAGCTCGGCGACACGCGCCCTTCCGAGCGCATGGACTACATGCTTTCACTGCTCGGCGAGCACTCTCCGGCATTCCTGTTCCGGGAGCTGTTCTTCCGTCAGCTGCCTAACCCGGTACGCCTCGCCCTGGCAAGCACGACGATCACAGATCCCCGGGCCCTTGCCAGAGAAGCCGACAAGATCTCCGCCGCAGGACAGCGCATCGTAGCGGCGACATGGGACCCACCGCCGTCCGACGCAACACCCAGGGCGCCCGAGCACCCGGCACGGTCGACGGCCGAACTGCCGACGCCATTGGCGGCCGCTCTACCGAGCCGACCACCTCCGGCACGACGACCGAGGCCTCCACCTGACCAAGCGTGGTGTTACTATCATGCCAGGTTCGGACAGAAGGCCCGGACATGCCGACCCCCGTGCACCTTCGGCAGGCCGGGAAACGGCCGGGCCGGCGTTCATTACCAGCCATGAGCGCCGGCCACACGGGCAACTTACTGTTCATCACGGATAAAGCGTCCGGACGGCGCTTCCTGTGCGACACCGGCGCCCAACTGAGCGTCATACCCGCCTCTGACCAGGACAGGCAATCCGCGGTTTGCGGCCCCTCCTTAGTTGCGGCCAACGGATCGACTATCCGCACCTTCGGCCCGCGCAACGTCACCCTCTGCTTCGGCGGCCAACGCTTTGCTTGGACGTTTGTAACCGCCAACGTGCCCGTGGCTCTGCTAGGCGCCGACTTCCTCTGCGCACACGGACTGCTGGTGGACGTCCAACGGCGTCGTTTAATCAACGCTGAAACCTTCAGCTCCCTGGTATGCACATTGAGCAGCTCCGCGCCGACCGAGCTGGCATGCGCCGTCCCGGCGGCGAACGAGTTTGCTCGCCTGCTCACGGAGTTCCCGGCCCTCACGCGGCCGACGTTTTCGGCCGTCGCAGTACGGCATGGGATCGAGCACCACATACCAACCACGGGCCCGCCGGTCTACGCCAGGGCCCGCCGCCTCGACCCAGCCAAGCTCGCCGTAGCGAAGGCCGAATTCGACGCGTTGGAGCACCTCGGCATCGTGCGGCGCTCCGATAGCGCGTGGGCCTCGCCACTGCACATCGTGCCAAAGCCGGGGGGTGGATGGCGCCCGTGTGGCGACTACCGCCGTCTCAATGACGCTACCACCCCCGACAGGTACCCGATCCCGCATATCCAAGACTTCTCCGCCCGTCTGGCGGGACGGGTCATTTTTTCGAAAATTGACCTCATACGGGGATATCACCAGGTACCTGTCAGGGCGGCCGACGTCCCTAAAACGGCAGTCATCACGCCGTTCGGCTTATTCGAATTCTTGCGGATGCCGTTTGGTCTCAAGAACGCGGCTCAGGCGTTCCAGCGCTTGATGGACGGCGTGCTGCGTGACCTGCCGTTCCTTTTCGTTTACCTGGACGACATCCTCGTCGCCAGCACGTCCCGGGCCGAGCACCTCCTCCACCTCCGGACGCTGTTCGAGCGCCTCAGCGAGCACGGCCTCATCGTCAACCCGGCCAAATGCCACTTCGGCACGACGGCCGTTGATTTTTTGGGCCATCACATCACCAAGAACGGGGCCGTGCCGCTGCCAACCAAGGTCGAGGCCATCACCACGTTCCCGCGTCCCCGCACCATAAAGGCCCTGCAGGAATTCCTGGGAATGGTGAATTTTTATCACCGCTTCGTGCCCCGCGCAGCTCAGCTCATGCGGCCCCTCTACGAAGCCCTCCGGGGCATGCCGGCCAAGCACGACATCGCCTGGTCCGCAGCAATGGATGCGGCCTTCCAAGGCTCAAAGCGGGCCCTCGCCGACGCAACACTGCTCGCTCACCCGGTGCTCAACGCTCCCATCGCCCTCACCACGGATGCCTCCGACTACGCGGTGGGCGCCGTACATGAGCAATGGGTGAACGGGGTTTGGCAGCCACTCGCTTTTTTCAGCCGGCAGCTCCGGCCGAACGAGCTCAAATACAGCACGTTTGACCGGGAGCTCCTCGGTCTACACCTGGCCGTCCGCCATTTCCGCCACCTCCTGGAGGGCCGACCTTTCACGGCGTTCGTCGACCACAAGCCGTTGGTTTACGCCATGGCCAAGGTCACGGAGCCATGGTCGGCCCGCCAACAGCGCCACCTCTCCGCCGTGTCGGAGTTTACCACGGACATCCGGCACGTCGCCGGCAAAAACAACGCCGTGGCCGACTGTCTTTCCCGGGCCAGCGCGAACGCGGTCCACCTGGGCGTGGATTTTGCGCTTATGGCGGCGGACCAAACCACCGACACCACGGTGCAAGCCTTCCGGGCGGCGGACACGGGCCTCCGCCTGGCCGACATCCCCTGCGCGGACACTGTCCTGCTCTGCGACGTCTCCCAAGGCCAGCCTCGCCCCATCGTGCCCGTCGCCTGGCAACGCCGCATCTTCGCCTCCCTCCACGGCCTTTCCCACCCGGGCCGGAAAGCTTCCCAGAAGCTGGTGTCGGCGCGTTTCGTCTGGCACGGCCTTCGTCGGGACGTCCGCGATTGGACCAGCGCCTGCACGGCCTGCCAACGGGCCAAGGTCCACCGACACACCCAGGCCCCGCTGGCACCTTTCACCGTGCCCGAACGACGTTTCGACCACGTCAACGTGGATCTGGTGGGCCCCCTCCCCCCGTCACGGGGGTTCACACACCTGCTCACCATGGTGGACAGGACCACCAGGTGGCCGGAGGCCGTTCCCCTCGTCTCCACCACCACCGCCGACGTGGCGCAGGCTTTCATCGCCACCTGGGTCGCCCGCTTCGGCGCACCGGCGGACATCTCGTCAGACCGCGGTCCACAGTTCACCTCCGAGCTGTGGGGCGCGGTCGCCCGCAACCTGGGGATCAAGCTCCACCGTACTACGGCCTACCACCCCCAAGCAAACGGGTTGTGCGAGCGATTCCACCGTTCCATGAAGGCCGCGCTCATGGCCGGCCTTCAAGACGTCGGGTGGGCCGACCGGCTGCCGTGGGTCCTTTTGGGCCTTCGCACGGCCCCCAAGGAGGACCTCCAGGCATCCACCGCCGAGCTTGTCTATGGCCAGGTGCTACGCGTCCCGGGCGAATTTGTGCCCGACGCTACCAGTCCCTGGTCCGCAGCTCACCAGCGCTCGGACCTCCAGGAGGCCGCCCGACGGTTTGCCCCCGTGCCAACATCCCACCACGGTGACCCCCAGTCCTACGTCCCCCCAGCACTCCGCACAGCGGAGTATGTTTTTGTGCGTCACGACGCACATCGGTGGCCACTCCAGCCGCCGTACGACGGGCCCTTCCGGGTGCTGCGACGGGACGACAAGTCGTTCGTCATCGACATCGGCGGCAGGTCGGACCGGATTGCTGTGGACCGCCTCAAGCCGGCGCACGTGGACGTCGACCACCCACCACGGGTGGCCCTTCCGCCGCGGCGAGGCCGTCCCCCGTCCACGGTGCCCCCCACTCGACCGCCCACCACCTCACCGGACCCCCTCCCACGACCCGCCAGGGGTCGCTTCGGCCGGGTCATCAGGACCCCCCTCAAATTGACCCTGCCGGTGCAAGTCGATTCTGGGGGGACGTGTGTAGCGGCTGCCGCTGAGTTTTCACAATCGCCTTGCACCTATCAAGGACGCGGAGCGATCACCATGCCGGGCTCGTCCAGGACGCCCAGGCCCGCGCTCAACTTGCCAGGCCGCAGCCAGGACGCTGGGCCACGCCCCCTGGCGCCGGGCCTGGGCAAACCCCCTGGCGGAATAGATATATATTGCTGACTGATAAACGGTTTTTCAGAGTGCCTGAGTGTTTGATTTCATTAAAGCAACTCAGATGAATTCTAGCTTTTTGTCGCGTCCATTCTTCCGATCGACGTGGGAGCCCCGGCTCCTTCATGGTGTTCTTTTTTTACATTTTGTGCTATAAAAAGGCATCTCTCAAAAGAGAGATGATGGTCTGGGAGTCAGAAATTCAATGTGGATCGATTCCTTTCTCAAAGGGGTGGGCTGGTGATTTGCCAGCAAATGGCTTCTGAAGCCGATGTAGGCTGACTGCTGCTGCGGTTAGCATTGTAGCAGCTGACATTGCTTTATCCAGTGGGTGGCTCTGTGTATTTACACAGACTGCAACTAAGCTGGAATACATATTTAAAGTTTGATATCGACAATGCATTCAGAAAGTATTCAGACCCCTTCACTTTTTTCACATTTAGTTATGTTGCAGCCTCATGCTGAAATCGTTTAAATTCATTTTTTCCCTCATCACTCTACACTCAATACCCCATAATGACAAAGAGAAAACAGGATTTTAGAAAGTTTTGCAAATTTATTAAAAATAAAAAACTGAAATGTCACATTGACATAAGTATTCAGACCCTTTGCTGAGACACTTGAAATTTATCTCAGGTGCCTCCCATTTCTCTTGATCATCTTTGAGATGTTTCTGCACCTTGATTGGAGTCCACCTGTGGTAAATTCAATTGATTGGACATGATTTGGAAAGGCACACACCTGTCTCGATAAGGACTCACAGCTGACAATGCATATCAGAGCAAAAACCAAGCCATGAGGTCGAAGGAACTGCCTGCAGAGCTCAGAGACAGGATTGTGTCGAGGCACAGATCTGGGGAAGCCGACAAAAAAACATCTGCTGCATTGAAGGTTCCCAAGAGCACAGTGGCCTCCTTAATTCTTAAATGGAAGAAGTTTGGAACAACCAGGACTCTTCCTAGAGCTGGCCACCCGGCCAAACTGAGCAATCCGGGGAGAAGGGCCTTGGTAAGAGAGGTGACCAAGAACCCGATGGACACTGTTGCTGAGCTCCAGAGATCCTGTGTGGAGATTGGAGAAACTTCCAGAAGGACAACCATCACTGCAACACTCCACCGATCTGGGATTTATGGCAGAGTGGCCAGACGGAAGCCAAACTGTTCAATCTTGGTTTAATCAGACCACAGAATCTTGTTTCTCACAGTCTGAGAGTCCTTTAGGTGCTTTTTTGCAAACTCCAAGCGGGCTGAACTTGCTGGGGCGGCCTGGCCTGAACAAGTTGGCAGTTGTTTGGAATCTTCTCCACTTGTAGATGATCTTCCGGACAGTCGAATGATTGATTTCAAATTGTTTGGAGATCTTTTTAAATCCCTTCCCAGACTCGTAGGCATCTATAACCTTCATTCTGAAGGCCTCCGAGAGCTCTTTTGATCTAGGCATGGTGACGCCGCACACTTCAACAACAAAGAGCAAACCAAACTAAATGTCTGAGGTTTAAATAAGACAGGTTCCTCCAAGATCCTCTCTAACGATGTTCTAATCATTTGCACCTGAGCTGGTGCACCTGATTCTAATTTTAGGTATTTGAAGTAGTGATAAATGTAGGGGTTTACTTACTTTTTCCACATGCGAAATTTGCATTTATGTTTATTTAAATTATACAATGCACGACAAAATGTAAATACAACAACAACAACATGCATTTTTAAGGCCATTTTCCCGACTAGAGCAGGGGTTAGTCTTGCGGTCCCCATGACAATCTTCTCCATTTTTGCCCTATTTTCTGCATCTCTCCTTGTTAACCCCCTTGCCCGCATTTCTTCTTCCACCATCTTTAGCCAAGTCTTTCTCTGTCTTCCCCGTCCTCTACTTCCTTCTACATTCATTTCCATCACTCTTCTCAACCAGTCACTTTCATCCTTCCTCAACACATGACCAAACCATCTCAACCTGGTCCTCTTCACAGCATCAATCACAGGCTCTATTCCCATCATCTTTTGCAATTCATCATTTGTCATCACAAATATGCAATTGATCACATGCAATTGATCACAAATACATATATATATATATATACATATATATATATATATATATATATATATATATATATATATATATATATATATATATATATATATATATATATATATATACAGTATATATATATATATATATATATATATATATATATATATATATTGTTGCGGTTTTGTAAATTTTGTAAATACCACAACTAACTATGGGGGGAGAGGGGGTGGGGGTTGGGGGGGGGGGGGTTGGTTGCCTTTATTTTTAAAAACCGCAACAATATATATATATATATATATATATATATATATATATATATATATATATATATATTGTTACAGACGTGGCTTGGATGTTATTTACCGAGCGGTTTTATGGTATGACCACGTCTGCACAAGTTACCCGATTGTGCCCGAACGTTGACTAGTCGCGCGATGCTGGCTCAATAAGAAAAAGAAGACACCCGGCTGGATTACAATAACACAATACGACACCAATGTTTCAATTCTCAAGACCTCCGGAGGAGATTATATTCGTACGGAAAGGTCAGATTACAGGGGCTAGAGGTATAATCACAGAAAGACAGGCACTTAGACACACTCTTATATTAACCCCGGACAGACGACAGACAAACGGGACAACGGCTGACTCACACGGGGGTTGATGACAGGAAAGCGGGTATCGATGGCTCCAGGTCCTCCTGGGCTCGGGGCAGGGTACAGTACGGTCCGGTCCGGTCCAAAGATGCGGGGAGGTATCGTCGCGCTGGGGGTGGCGGTGGCTTCTCTCTCCAAGCTGAGGCGCATCTGACGTCACATCCGGCGCGGGGCCGCGTATATCCGGCGGGGAGTGACACGCCCTCGGCTCGTTAGCTCCGCCCCAGATGGAATCGGCACGTTGCTTCTCATTGGGTGCGTGGGGGGGTTACTGGCTCCGCCCCTGACGAGGAGCTGACAGCCAGCCCCTTCGGGGTAACGCCGTGGAGCGCATGGTCATGGCGGGTAACCGAGCCGGTGTGAGGACGCACACTCCCCGCCCCTCTGTTGTTGTAGTCGTAGTTGTAGTTGTAATTGTTGTTGTAGTTGTTGTTTGGGGAAGAAGATGGGAGGAGGTATGGGAAAGGTCCTAAACTCACTACTGATGCCATATAATCACATTCTGGTGCAACGAAGAGTCATAATTAATGGAAACGAGGCCTTAACTGACATAGATTAAGAATAACTAGGAAGATGTCCGAAAGTTGTCTACGTGTGGTGCGGTGGACCTGGGCACGACATTTAATGGGGGAATAAGGGGAAGGTCGGCTCTACTGATTGTTATTTACATGCAATGGGACTAGGGAATGGGGGATTGGGGAAAGTTGGGGAGTATTGGAGAAAATAGGGGAATATTTACAAGCGGATATGGAGGCCAAATTCCATATTCGCAACATTGCACCCTTCTCTACCCTCGGGGCGTCCCGACCCGATAAATTTTTACCTACTTTAGTGTGGCACGCAATGTAGTTCCCTCTACTATTAACTCTACCCTGAGTGCGACAGTTTTACAGATATTCACAAATGAGTAAATATGTCCCCCTGCGACGTTGCACCCTTCTCCTCACAGAAACACACCCACAGGATAACCGAATCCGGAAAGAATTCTCAAACTAAACATACAGCCGGTAGGGAGCATTATTTACAAGATTACGCTGATATCTACACTACGATCCAGGACCTGTTTTTGGAGGAACACATGCAGATGTTATGCATAGAGAGAGCGCGCTTGCCAGCATCGATACACCAACCCACGAGTGCTCTGTGGCCGACGGCCTTTAATAACGTGCAGAGCACCCTTTCCCAGCATCAAAAGCACCACCCCACCACCAATCGGTGCAGTCACCATTGTTCATTGGAATAAAAATAAATTCGACAACCCCTAACCCTGCAGGTGTCTCTTGCTCTTCGTGTGGCCTTCAGTGGTGTTAATTAACAGTGGTTCACCTTTATGGCATAGGTGCCACGTTGACCCATAGGTCCATCCCCGGGTGGTGCTTGGCCGCAAACGAACTGCGGTCCATTGTGGGTGGCCACAAACATTGCGGTCCATATGGTGTATCGATCCCGGCAGCAAACAGCGAAAGTGCAGGCCCACAACTGCGCAGCCAGCACCTCTCTCTCCTCTCTCTCTACCCCAAAGCCAGATCCTCGGAGGTGGGAGACAAAAGAAGAACCAAGTGAGTAAGGTGGTAAGGGCGCAAAAGTGCACGCAATATAAGGTAATGCACACTGGGGGCACATGGGAACCAGGTGAGACAGGTACGTTCCTATCGTACGCCCCCCCCCACCAGGTAACCTACATGGCCCCTCCCTTACCCCTTACTGTATCCACACAACACAACACTACCCATAAACATCTACTTTACAAATCAACAAACATCCCTACTGTCTTCCCCGTTCCTCCCATAAACCAAATTCGTCTTCTCTCCCTCCTAACCAATCAAATTTGCCATTTTCAACTCTCATCAAAATTTGCCATTTTCAACTCAACATCAAAATTTGCCATTACCAATTCATCATCAGTCCCTCCTAGGGAGGGAGAGATGGAATCACCCCAATGTCTCATCCACGTCGTGATGCGTCTCACAAATCCTCACAGCAATCTCATTTCCTGCACAAAACAAAGAAAACACAGGTGTGTGTTTGTGTGAAAACGTTGTGTGAAAACACAGGAGTCATCATCATCACCACAAGTAAGTGGCTGCGTATGGTGCGACAGGTTCATCAATCCTAACTATCGCCTAAATGACTTTAACAACTTTACACTACCCGGGGTCTTTCTCCGGCCAAACCATTGGCCCTCTTACACTATGGGTTCTAAAAACCAATTCCCATTGGCCAAACTGTGGTGCTCTTCAATTTGGGGTCTCACTCCCCCGATTCATCTCCCGGTGCCCTCGTACAATTTCTGGGCTGCGACGTGTACCTCTCCCAGTGGGTCTACCCACCTGCACACCTCCACCACTGCAGTTGCCTCCGAGCTTACCTGCTCCTTACCCAAACCTAACTACCAGGGGAAGGCCCTCTGGCTCTCTCCCCACTCCGTGCCCTCTCTGGCACTGGGCTGCCCGATCCACACCCGGGATCCTCAGGCACCCACTCACAACTACCGGCTCCCAGAGCCCACCTGCGGCCTCACCTGGCCGACATCCTCACAGTGGTGGAGTGCCCAACCAACTACACACACTAACAGGCTACACGCCCAGCCATTTCCACAACACTAATGCACCCATTCACAACACCATTCTGCAACCGCACCACAAATGCCAATATCCAACCACAATTTACCTGCACCCTCTACCTAACACTTACACTACCCGCCCCGGGTACTCGTGAAAGGGGTCCACTCTTCCCCCATCCACACCTTCGCACCATGCACACCACTCCGTACCACTCACTCCAACTCTCTCCACACACCTGTACCTGCACACCTGTGCTCTCACACCTGGTGCCACCTGCACCCTTCTCTCCCCAAGCGCATTCGCGCTGATCCACACACTCACTACTCATACACTGCTCCACACACCTGTCCAGTTGCACACCTGTGCAATCACACCTGTTCAATTCTCACACACACACGGCATCATCTCAGCTAACTACTCCCTTCTGAAACTTGCGCTTCCCAGTCGTCCCTTTAAACTATTGCGCTCCCACGTCATTATCATCCATTCTAATCTACCTGCGTCCCCACTACAGGTATCAGTCACTAACTAAACTTAACGTTACCTACTGTCATCTTCTAGGGCCCTATTGATATAACCTAACCCACCCGGGCTAGTTTTCACTGCCATACACCCCATAAACTATTGCTCCTTTGCCCCACTCATGGGAAAGGTGGCAGGGATGCCATCCCACCACATCGGGGGTCTCTCACTACCAATTTTGCACATCAAATTTCAACAAATTAAAAATTTGCCAATCACTGCCCATCATCTGCCAATCACTACTGCCAATCATCAAATTTCGCCTTTTTCTAATTTCGGGGCCAAAACACTAACCTCATCACCCAGTCTACTCACTAATACCTCTCGGTGCGCCAATTCCTGTCCAAAGCCCGGCTTCGTAAAGCCAAACAATGAATGCTGGTTGTTTTGTGCCAGCGGCTGGATACATCCCGCATTCGGTGCAGGGAAGGAGGTTTACCCGGGCCGAGATCCCACGCACCATCTCGGCACGGAGCCATCCCATGGCTCGATCTCGGCCTGCCGGAATGCCTCACCAAAAAGTGGTCGCCATGACGACCCTTTCTATCGGGCTGCCCGCTCCGCCTAGTGGAGCACGGACGCGGCCGTTCAAAGCGAGGCCCAGCACGCACCGAGGGCCCGATTCGGCTATAAGTCGTTCTAAACTCTACCCCGTCTAACGTCGATGCTTCACCTGGACGCTTACACCCCGCAGCCCGTTCCTTGCTCACACATCCAGCCGTGCCCATGCTCCTCGTACCGTTCCTTACACACCCAGGTACACTCATTCCACTCACAGCCTTGGTCACACACCTGACCACCGAACACTTTGGCACACATTCGTCGCTCGCACACCTCACCAATACACCTCTTCGCGCCCCCTCCTCGGTCACCTCCTCTGTGACAATCACAGGTGTGCTCTCATTCGCACACCCAACCACGTGCCTCACCACCAACTCCAGCGTGCATTCCCACTCACGCTCTACCATTCCAGGTGTGCATCCTTCCATCCCAGGTGTACATCCTCGCTCACCTGTCACAACCAACTCACGCTCCTTGTCACTCTCACTACTCTCACTACTCTCACCTCCACTCGTGACAACGCACTCACCCTTACTCTTGACAGCACACTCTTTCCCCATGCACCTGTCCGTCACACACCTTTCTCGCGCACACTCTCCCGTTACACCCTCTGTAACACTCACCACAGGTGGACACTCTTCCTTACTTCTGACAGCGCACTCTTTCCTCATGCACCTGTCCGTCACACACCTTTCTCGCGCACACTCTTGCGCACACTCTCCCGTCACACCCTCTGTAACACTCACCACCCCGCGCTTCCACGTGCTCCCTCGCACACGCGCTACAACCGACTCACTCTCGCCAGCACCCTCACTCCTTGGCACGCACTTTTTCCTCACACACCCCAGAGTCGGACTTCCTCGCACACCTCCTTTTTCGCACACCAGACCTGTCGCACACTTCACCAGTGGCCTCTCACGAACACCCGGGTCTCTCTCGACCCCCAAGCTTATTAAATCACCTGGCGCATCATACGCACGACCATATTGGTCACCACTTACACCGGGTCCTCTTCCTCTTCGCTTCTCCTCCATCACCTGCGAATCCCTCATCCGGTTAACGAGCACATCACGATCCAAACACAGACTTTGGACCAATTCTTTTATCTCCTCTTTTATCTCTTTCTTATCCCCTCTCCGTCGCTTCTTAATTTCGCTCATCCCTTCTTCCACTTCTTCTAATTTGTGCTTCACCTCTTTTATTCCCCGGTACGTCTCCTCAAGCTCATCCTCTAAGGCTACCTTGACCGTTTCCATGTGCGTCCTCACCTGCCGGTCCTTCGTCTCCATAACCTCTATCACCTCGTCCAACCTCGTTGTCAGTCCCTCACGTACCATCTGACATTCCCTCTTCGTCGCTACCAAGTCATCTTTTAGTTCTTTCTGTGTCGCCTTTAAACCTCCTAATACCGCAGTGTTCCTTTGAACCTGCTCCACTAACTCCGTCTGTCCCACCGTCAGCTGCTCCACCTCCTGCGTCAGGTCCTCTATGCCCCCTTGTAACTTTACAGTCCCCTTTCTCACCTCCTTTTCCATGTGCTCCTCACAGTGCCTCACCTCCTCGCGCACTCCTCCGACCTCCTCACTCACTCCTCTTCTGATCTCCTCTCCCATCACTTGCATCTCCTGCCCAGATGC
The DNA here is from genome assembly GCF_964187855.1 of Myxine glutinosa. NCBI lineage: Eukaryota > Metazoa > Chordata > Myxini > Myxiniformes > Myxinidae > Myxine > Myxine glutinosa. The sequence continues at coordinate 122,849,510 of NC_136268.1, forward strand.
CACCCTCATCTGCTCCATTTCCTCCCTGTGAGCATCCAGTTTGGTTTCTACCCCCATTCTGACCCCCTCTATCTGCTGCCCCATTTGGTTAACTTCCCTTTCCGCTTGGTCCCTCATGTCCCTCAATTTGCCTTCCATACTGTTTTCTAACCCCTCTAACCCATTTTTCACTCCCTCTATCTGATTCTCCTGGGCAGCCATTCTATTTTCTACCCCCATTAACCCATTTTTCACTTCTTTTATCCCGTTGTCTAACTCCTCCCCAGTACCCCTCGCTTCGTCCCTCATTACCCCCATTTGGCCCTCTAATCGCCCACTATCAACCCTCATTTGCTCACTCTGAGCATCCATCCGGTTCCCCATTACCCCCATTTGGTTTCCCAAGTCATTCCTCAGGTCTTCACTTGTCTGGACCATGAGCGCCTTTATTTGTTCCATAAATAGGCCCCAATCCATCGGCGGCGCTGCTACGGTCGCGGGCGCGGTGACCAGCGAGGCGCCATTTTGTGCGTTTGCTACCCCCGCTGTTTCGCTCTCCTCACTTGTCTCAATTTGGTCCTGGACCGACCCTGCTTCACTCTCCCCTACCGGACCCCAGCCGTCTTGATCCGCCATAGCGCGACTTTCAAAATTCGGGTTTTGTAAAACAAAACAAATTTCGGCCGCTCCAAATTTTGACCAAAATTTTTTTTTTCCTCTATTCGTTTTTTTTTTTTTCAAAATTTGGTCGGGCCTCGAATCTCACTCCCGACACCAATTGTTACAGACGTGGCTTGGATGTTATTTACCGAGCGGTTTTATGGTATGACCACGTCTGCACAAGTTACCCGATTGTGCCCGAACGTTGACTAGTCGCGCGATGCTGGCTCAATAAGAAAAAGAAGACACCCGGCTGGATTACAATAACACAATACGACACCAATGTTTCAATTCTCAAGACCTCCGGAGGAGATTATATTCGTACGGAAAGGTCAGATTACAGGGGCTAGAGGTATAATCACAGAAAGACAGGCACTTAGACACACTCTTATATTAACCCCGGACAGACGACAGACAAACGGGACAACGGCTGACTCACACGGGGGTTGATGACAGGAAAGCGGGTATCGATGGCTCCAGGTCCTCCTGGGCTCGGGGCAGGGTACAGTACGGTCCGGTCCGGTCCAAAGATGCGGGGAGGTATCGTCGCGCTGGGGGTGGCGGTGGCTTCTCTCTCCAAGCTGAGGCGCATCTGACGTCACATCCGGCGCGGGGCCGCGTATATCCGGCGGGGAGTGACACGCCCTCGGCTCGTTAGCTCCGCCCCAGATGGAATCGGCACGTTGCTTCTCATTGGGTGCGTGGGGGGGTTACTGGCTCCGCCCCTGACGAGGAGCTGACAGCCAGCCCCTTCGGGGTAACGCCGTGGAGCGCATGGTCATGGCGGGTAACCGAGCCGGTGTGAGGACGCACACTCCCCGCCCCTCTGTTGTTGTAGTCGTAGTTGTAGTTGTAATTGTTGTTGTAGTTGTTGTTTGGGGAAGAAGATGGGAGGAGGTATGGGAAAGGTCCTAAACTCACTACTGATGCCATATAATCACATTCTGGTGCAACGAAGAGTCATAATTAATGGAAACGAGGCCTTAACTGACATAGATTAAGAATAACTAGGAAGATGTCCGAAAGTTGTCTACGTGTGGTGCGGTGGACCTGGGCACGACATTTAATGGGGGAATAAGGGGAAGGTCGGCTCTACTGATTGTTATTTACATGCAATGGGACTAGGGAATGGGGGATTGGGGAAAGTTGGGGAGTATTGGAGAAAATAGGGGAATATTTACAAGCGGATATGGAGGCCAAATTCCATATTCGCAACAATATTGTAACGAATTTGAGAAGTGTAACGGTTTTGAAAAGTGTAACAATTTTGGAGGAAGTGTAACGAATGTGAAAAGTATGGTTTTGTTGTGTGTAACACCCTCGTAATGTAAATAATGGTCGCAGCCGTCCTCCTAGTTAATTCCATGAAACTTACACACAGGCCACGATATATCTTTTTAAATAGTTTATTTCCTTATTCTATGTAGGCTAAATATGTGTTTCCCACTAGATTAACTGCATTGCATCAAACGAAATAAGCGTAGGCCCCTCCGATGATCCATGGCAGCTCAAGTGCCAGGGATTCCCCCACTTGAGCTTTCACAGCAACCGGTTATTGCAGTACTGAACTGCTGTGCAACGTGACGGCGCAGTACCTGCAGCTGCTGACCGGTTTTCGCCATTTGCGGCCATTACGAACAAGGGGAGTGGCTAGAGAAGACGGGTCGCCCCCTTCGTCATAGGGGGGAGGAGTAAGGCGGCCCCGCTCATCCAACCCAGAACAAGGGGTTTGGCTAAGAGAGGGCGGAGCGGGAACCCCCGAGAAAGTGCGCGAAGGTTCGGTGAGGAAACCAATATAAGTCGCCGCGGGACGCACTCCACCCTCTTGCTCCTCTTGCTCTTGCGTCCTCCAAGCTCTTGCTTTGACCCCGTCCTCTTGCTTGCTGTCCCTCGTTGTTGCTGGGGAGAAGGAAGACGCCTGAACGAGCAGGTGTGTGCGAGCCATCATGCGACCAGCTGCGCTGCAGCTAAGGGGGCAGCTAAGGGGCCGCAGGCCACGAAAAGGACGCGCCAGGCAGCAATCGACGCTGGACCCTCCATTGCCTCCCAAAAACAACCATCCATCCTCAAGCCATACCTGCCTGCAATATCCCCCGTGTAAGTGTGAACGTCGTCTGTCCTAATCGTTGTCCTGGGGTTAAGTAAATAGACTAGTATAAGCTAACGATGCACTGTGTGACTGCTTCTTCCATCCATTGCTTGTAAATAATTTTGATCGCTCCTTCTTTTTGCTTGTGTGTATAATAAATCCTGTTATTCCTCCGTACTCTGTCTTCTTCTCTCTTCCTTCTCGTTCGGTCGCTTTAGAGGTTTCCAAATTGAATATCTGTGGTGCGATCTGGTCAACGTTGGGGGAGTCGGGCCAATCGGGGATCCTGTAACGGTCGCGGTGGACCATCCGCTCGGCCCAAAGTAACATCTAAACCGCGTCCGTAACAATTGGTGTCGAGGAGTGGGATTCGAGGCCCGAACCAAATTTTTAAAACGTGTAGAAAAAAAAATTTTGGTCAAAATTACGAGCTGCCGAAATTTTGTTTTATAAAACCCGAATTTTGAGATCGCGCCATGGACAATCAAGGCGATCGGATGTCGGTGGGGGAGATAGACGGGTTAGGGGTAACCCAGGACCTCGGGGAAATGTATATGGAGGATGTGGTTGAGGGGGTATCAGACGCACAAAATGGCGCTCTCGCGCACGAGGTTTCGGGCGCACAAGATGGCGTCCTCGCGCACATGGTTGTTGCGGCACCAAATTTAGCCGCGCCCATGGTCGCGGTAGCCGAACCCGAGATGCCAATGAATTGGAACCTGTTTATGAAACAGATGATGGCCTTTATGGTAAAAACAGACGATAATTTCAAAGGGATGGATGCTCAGGGTGAGCGATTGCAGGGCCAAATGGGGGTAATGGGGAACCGGATGGATGCTCAGGGTGAGCAATTGGGGGTAATGGGGAACCGGATGGATGCTCAGGGTGAGCAATTGTGGGTAATGAGGGACGAAGCGAGGGGTACCGGTGAGGGGTTAGACAACGGGATAAAAGAGGTGAAAAATGGGTTAATGGGGTTAGAAAATAGGATGGAGGACAAATTGCGGGAAATAGGGGAACAATCTGCCAGGGAAATCAAACGAATGGGGAACCAGATAGAGGAGGTGCAAATCGGGTTAGAAAGTAAACTGGATGCTCAGAGGGATGAATTGGGACAGATGAGGGTGGCATCTACAAAAGAGATGGAGGAGATGAAAGAGGGGATACGACGAGGTGTAAGTGAGGAGGTTTCGGGGCTACGCGAGGAGGTAAAGCGAGGTGAGAAGCGTATGGAGAAAGAGGTGAGGAATAATACGGCTAGGTTACAGGGGGGAATAGAGGGTCTGACGAAGGGAGTAGAACAGCTGACAGTCGGACAAAGGGAACTAGCGGACCAAGTGGAAAAGAACACTGCAATCATCGGGGATTTAAAAGCGACACAAAAGGACATTAAAAACGAATTAATAGCAACACAAAAGGAATGTCAGATGGTACATGAGGGGTTGACGAAGAAGTTGGAGGAGGTGACAGAAGTAATGGAGACGAAGGACCGAGAGGTGAGGACGCACATAGAAACGGTTAAGGTGGCGTTAGAGGAAGAGATAGAGGGGGCGCACCGGGAGATGAAGGAGGTAAAGGAAAAATTAGAGGAGGTGGAAGCTGGGGGTGAGTGAAATTAAGAAGAGACGGAGGGAAACTAAGAGGGAGATAAAGGAGGAAGTCATGGAATATGTACAAGGCCTGTGTTCAAATCATGATGAGGTGCTCACTAACCAAATAAAAAGTTTGCAGGTGGCAGAGGAGGTGCGACGACGAGGTACGGAGGTGAGTGGCAATGTATATGATGTGAGGGGAGATTCAGTCGGCTTGGGGGGTGGTGTAGACCCGGGTGTTCGTGAGGGACCAATGGTAAGATGTATGACTGGTCCGGAGTGGATGGACAGGGGAGGTGTGCAAGGAGGTTTGGCTATGGGGAGTGAGGGGGGTGCTGGTGAGCAAGGATGTGGGGGTATGGCGTGGGTAGCGGGTTGCGGAGGGGCGACCCAGGCATCGACACCAGGAGGGGTAGTGTTTGGAGGGATGGGGGACGCGCGGGAGCCCCCCGGGAATAGCGTACTGTGGGAGCCCGAACGGGTTGGTCCCGCGTTGATCCCGCAAGGAGTGACGCGCGGGGTCCGACCTTCGGGCGCCCACAAGGTCCCACTCGCGCCGTATGACGGCAAGAGTGATTTGAGGGCGTACCTGGCGCAGTTTGAGTACGTGTGTAAAGGCAACGGTTGGAATCCGGACGAAGGTGGAGTACACCTGGTGGGGGCACTGCGCGGTGCGGCGGCGGAGGTGCTGACGGCTTTACCACCGGGTGCTCTCACCCTGTCAGCCCTCCGTGCGGCATTAATTAATCGGTTCGGCATTGAACAGCAAAGCGAGCTTGTTAAAGCTCAACTTGCGCAGCGAAAACGCAAGCCCCAGGAGACCATCGGGGAACTTGCTCACGATATTCGCCGCGCGGTCGGGATTGCACATGCGGACATGGCAGCGAGTTCCCAGGAAAGCCTGGCTCTGGATCACTTTATTCAGGCCCTTCCGGATCTGGAGCTCCGGCAACAGCTCGCCATGTGGCGCCCGCAAACCATGAGTCAGGCGGCCGACGCTGCAGCCCGTTGGGAAGCAGCGAGGCCCCTGGCCCGGGGAGGCGAGCGCCACGCAGTGGCGGTGCGTCAGATGGGGCCCGTGATGGGGGCCATGACCTGGAGAGCATGGTCCAGAGGTTAGTGGATCGGCGCCTGGCGGGACCTGGACCATGGCAGGCGGCCCCAGCAGTGGCACCCGGTAGTCCCCGACAGAGTACCCCAATTCGGACATACAGGGGGGGGAGGGGAATTTGGAATACCGGAGGCAAGCACCTTACCAGGTGAGGTGCTATCATTGTGCTCGGATGGGTCACCGTGCATGGGAGTGTCGAGCTCCGCGCTGGGACGTTTCCCGCCAACCGATGCCCTCAACTCCGCCCCGTATAGATCGGCCTAGCCGACCTCAGACACCCCCCCGCCAGGGCCCGGGAAACTAGAACGTGCCGGGCATGCAGGGCGGTGTTCGGCAGTAGGGGATGGGGAGAAGCCCTCGTTGACTCGACAGGTCATTCATTGTGGCCGAATTGGGACGGGTAGTTTGACAATTCGGTGCAAAATTGCCGGCGTGGGGGTAGACGCCGTGGTGGACACGGGAGCCAGCGCCACGATCATCAGCCCCGTGGTCCTTAATTCGAGTGCAGACGGCTGGGGTAAAATCCAGCGTCTGGAAAATCATAGTTTGCAGTTGGCTACCGGGGCAACGGCTCCGATTATAGGGCGTGGTTTTGTGACCCTCAAGTTGGGATCGGTAAAGCAAGAGATAGAGGTTTGGGTGGCGGAGGTGTGCGACCCATGCTTAATAGGGTTGTATTGGATTTGTTGACTGCCAGCGGTTGTAAAATCGACTTGAGTCGGGGGATCCTGCGATGGGGAGTGGAAGAGCTACCATTGGAGGGGGTGAGCACGGCCGAGAGGGTGGACCTGGAGGCTCCTGAGGCCGTGACCATCCCTCCGGGGGCCGAGGCCATGGTGCCGGCCCGATGGTCAGCTCGCCCGACATGGCAGGAATACTGCGGCCTGGTCGAACCGGTGGCAGCGCTATCCATACCTGGTTTAATCGTGGGCCGTACCCTTGTAAAAACGGACGGGCCGGTGGTGGCCGTCCGAGTAATTAATATTAGCACAGAACCACGCACTATAGTGAGGGGCACGAAGGTAGCTGGCTGCACCCCAGTTAGAGAAGTCGCGTCAGTGAGGGGCGAGAACGTCCAGCCGAGCCGGCCCCAGGGGGAGCCTTCAATAAGTTCTAGGAATTGGCCCGATCCCATTTGCGAGATGGTAAATCGTAGTAGTGTAGAGTTGGGAGATACCCAGAGGGAGGCCTTACACAAACTGGTTGGGTCCCATTTGGACCTCTTCTCCTTGTCCACCGAGGATATTGGACGTACGGGCCTGGTGAAACATCAGATCCACACCGGTGAGGCCCGGCCTATTCGTCAGGCCGCCCGACGGCTCCCTTGGAGCAAGAGGGCGGAAGCTGACGAGCAGGTTGAAAAAATGCTCGACGCAGGTGTGATCGAGCCCTCGGGAAGTCCTTGGATGTCACCTGTTGTGCTGGTCAAAAAGAAGGATGGGACCACGCGGTTCTGCGTGGACTATCGCCAGCTAAACAACGTGACACTCAAGGACTCCTATCCCCTGCCAAGGATTGATGACACCCTCGATGCCGTTGCGGGCTCAAATTTGTTCTCAACTTTGGACCTCAAGAGTGGGTATTGGCAGGTGGAGATGGATAGGGCAGGGAAGGAGAAAACGGCATTTTCCACAGGTAAGGGACTGTATCAGTTTACTGTGATGCCGTTTGGTTTGTGTAACGCCCCGGCCACCTTTGAAAGATTGATGGAACATGTACTAGGCGGCATGCCATGGCAATCATGCCTGGTGTACCTGGATGACGTCCTAGTACATGCCAAAACGTTCCCCCAGGCAGTAGCTAATTTGGACCAGGTGTTCGGGTGCCTCAGACAGGCAGGGTTGAAGCTGAACCTGAGTAAGTGCACTTTGTTTGCAAGAGAGGTGGCCTATCTAGGTCACGTGATCGGCCGCGAGGGGGTAAAAACGGACCCAGACAAAATTAAAGCGGTAGAGGAGTGGCCCGCACCACGTACCTTCAAGGAGGTGCAGGGATTTTTGGGACTCTGCTCCTACTACCGGCGCTTTGTGGCGAAATTTGCGGAGTTGGCCCGTCCCCTCCACCGGCTTACGGAGAAGGGGACGCGATTTAATTGGACACGGGAGTGCCACGAGGCCTTCCAAAAATTGAAGGGGTGTCTAACATCCGCACCCCTTCTAGCTTACCCCACTAGCAACGGGGCATTTACCCTGGACACGGATGCGAGCCAGGAAGGATTGGGCGCAGTTTTGTCTCAGACACAGGAGGGCGTGGAGAGAGTGATTGGTTACTATAGTCGGGCCTTAAGTAGGCCCGAGCGAAATTATTGTGTCACTCGCAAAGAGTTATTGGCTATGCTGGCTGCCATGAACCATTTCCACCCATACCTGTACGGGCGGAAATTTTTGGTTAGAACTGACCATTCCTCCTTGCAATGGCTCCTTCGGTTCAAGGAACCGGAGGGCCAAATTGCAAGGTGGTTGGAAAAGTTGCAGCAGTACGATTTTGATGTGGCCCATTGGGCCGGGAAGGCCCATGGTAATGCGGACGCACTCTCTCGGCGTCCTTGTCTGGGGGAAAACTGTAAATTTTGTGCGAGACACGAGGAGAGGGAGCAATTGGGCGATTCCGCCCCGATTCTCGTCGTCCGGGCAACCCGGGTGAGAGGGCCAATTTTGCCACTAACCGCGGACGAGGAATTTGGAGAGTTGGCTTGGAGCATGGCCCAGCAGGAGGATCCTGTTCTGGGGCCGGTGTTCCAATGGGTCAAATTGGGGCAAAGACCAAAGGGGGAAGAGGTCACCCCCATCGGGGTGCAAACAAAGGCGTATTGGGCTCATTGGCAGACCCTGGAATTGAAAGGCAACATCTTGTATCGCAAGTGGGTGGAGGTTCCCTCTGATAGAACTTCCTGGCTGGTGATAGTCCCTGACAAATTCAAGAACGTCATATTGCAACAGGTGCATGGTACCCGCTCCGGCGGCCATTTGGGCAGGACAAAGACAATATCTCGGGTCCACCGGAGGTTCTATTGGGTGAATATGGGGCGCGACATACAGGACTGGTGTCAGAGATGCGACGCCTGTTCTGCCAAAAAGGGACCAGCACGGAGGATGAGGGCCCCCTTCCAATTACATCAGGTGGGGGCCCCCCTTGAGCGGGTGGCTATGGATATTCTAGGACCGCTGCCCCGCACCCGCCAAGGTAATAAGTATATCCTCGTTGTAATGGACTATTTCACCAAGTGGCCCGAGGCCTATGCCCTCCCCAACCAAGAAGCAGGGGTGGTACCACAGGCCTTCGTAGAAGGATTTGTATGTCGGCACGGGATTCCACAGGAGCTGCACACCGATCAGGGTCGAAATTTTGAAAGTCAATTGCTAAAAGATGTGTGCAGACTCCTGTCAATTCGGAAAACCAGGACCACGCCCTTGCGGCCACAATCTGACGGGATGGTGGAAAGGTTCAATCGAACATTGATCCAACAAATGGCATTGTTCACCACCACCCGTCAGGATGACTGGGACGAACATCTCCCATACCTGTTGATGGCCTACCGAACTAGCCAGCACGGGGCCACCGCATGCAGTCCAGCGTTGCTTATGTATGGGCGGGAGTTACGGGCTCCCGCCGACTTGCTATGCGGTCCCGTGCCAGACACCACAGATACACCGCCGAGGGAGGGTTACGCACGTCACCTGGAGGAAGGCATGGAGCGGGTCCATGCCTTCGCCCGCCGCCAGCTCCATCTGGTGGGGGCCAAGATGAAGCGTAGGTACGACGACCGGAGCCAGGGGAGTCAATACGCTCCGGGGATGAAGATTTGGTTCTTTAATCCCCGGAGGCGGAAGGGCAGGTGCCCAAAACTCACCTCCCCCTGGCAAGGCCCGGGAGTCGTCCTGTCGCAAATCTGTGACGTGGTCATTAAAATCAAAATGGGGCCACGGGCCCCCCCTCGGATCGTCAATGCCGACCGGATAAGACCTTATGCCGGCGAGCAGGCGCCCTCATGGATCGCCTCGGCTCTAGATGCCGAGGCAGGACCCAGTACCTCTTGCGACGGGGGCTCGTAGCGTCAGAGGACTGGGGGGGATGATAGTGGGAACGCCCCCCATGTGGTGGGATGGCAACTCTGTCATCCCTCACAGGGGGGGGCAAAGGAGCACTAGCTTATGGGGTTGATGGCAGTGAAAACTAGCCCGGGTGGGTTAGGATATTGTGTGTAGGGATCTAGCGAAGATGACATTAGGTAACGTTAAGATTAGTTAGTGACAAGGATACCTGTAGTGGGGACGCAGGTAGTTTAGTGTGGATGATAATGACGTGGGAGCGCAATAGTTTAAAGGGACGACTGGGAAGCGCAAGTTTCAGAGGGGAGTAGTTAGATGAGATGATGCCGTGTGTTTGAGGATTGAACAGGTGTGATTGCACAGGTGTGCAACTGAACAGGTGTGTGGAGCAGTGTTTGAGTGATATAGTAGTGGTGATTGTGTATTGTGATGACCAAATGGTCCAGGAAGAAAGGAGGGTGCAGGTGGCACCAGGTATGAGTGCACAGCTGTGCAACAACAGGTATGGAGAATGGTTGTGTGGAATAAATGGTATGGGATATATGGCGTATTGGGATGGATGGTCGTGGAGTGAGTATGGTGGAAACTATGGAGTGGAGTGGATGGTGCGAAGGTGTGAATGGGGGAAGGATGGACCCCCATCACGAATACCCGGGGCGGGTAGTGTAAGCGTTAGGTAGAGGGTATAGGTAAATTGTGGTTGGATATTGGCATCTGTGGTGCGAGTGGAAGAATGATGTTTGGATGGGTGCATTAGTGTTGTGGAAATGGCTGGGCGTGTAGCCTGTTAGTGTGTGTAGTTGGTTTGGGCACTCCACCACTGTGAGGATGTCGGCCAGGTGAGGCCACAGGTGGGCTCTGGGAGCCGGTAGTAGTTGTTGTGGATGGGGCCCGAGGATCCGGAGGACGGACCCGGGTAGCCCAGTGCCAGAGGGCACCGAGAGGGGTGACAGAGCCAGGAGGGGTCTTCCCCAGTTAGTTAGGTTAGGGTGAGGAGCTAGGTAAGCTCGGGTGGCAACTACAGTGGTGGAGGTGTGCAGGTGGGTATACCTGCTGGGAGAGCTACACGTCACAGCCCAGAAATTGTGCAAGGGCACCGAGAGATGAATCGGGGGAGTGAGACCCCAAATTGAGAAGCACCACAGTTTGGTCAATGGGAATTGGTTGTTAGAACCCATAGAGTAAGTGGCCAATGGATTGGCAGGGAAAGACCCCGGGTAGTGTAAAGGGTGTTAAAGTCATTTAGAGGATAGTTAGGATTGAAGTCTCCTCGCACCATCTGCATCCACTCACCTGAGATAAGGTAACTCCACACCATGCCATGTTTTATTATTTTTCATTAATGCAAATGTTTTGGATTGTGAGACGCATCATGACGTGGATGTGACATTGTGCGTAATTCCATCTCTCCCTCCTTATGAGGATTGATGATGAATTGGTGATGGCAAATTTTGAAGTAGAGGGATTGGAGACGAATTTGGTGTAGAAGGGAAAGATGGGGAAGACAAGACGTAGTGACGAATTTGTAAAGGTGTAAATTCTTGTAAATATGGGGTAAGGGCAAGGGTAGTGTAGGTGACAGGGGGGGGGGGGGGGGGTGACGTACGGTAGGGACGAGTTTTTCTCACTTCGCTCTCCGTACGCACTTCACCCTGCATTGCCTTTATTGACGTGTACCCTTATGACCTTACCCCTCGCTCATTTGTCTTCCCCCCTTTTGTCTCCCACTTTGAGGACCTGTGCGCCATTGGGTGCCGAGGGGAGCGTGCGTGAGATGGCCATTGTGCGCACGAGATTCTCAGAACCAGCATGCATTGCGTTGATGTACCACTTTATGGACCGCTTTTCTGCGGCCAAGTACCACTTGATGGACCCCAGGTTCTGGGGCAGGGCACCTCTGTTGGAGACCGGCCATAGTGGCCAGGGAATCTTGCTTGCGGACCTCGGTAGGCGGCACCTATGCCAAACAGGTGGACCACCCTTAGTTGGCCCCTGAGGCCCTAAATAAAAATGAACACAAGTTGTGCTTTTTATTATTTCCAAGTAGGCCGCATGAAGCCAGAAGACGTCGGGAAGAACATCGGCCCAGCAGAGAAAGAGAAGACCACCACCAGTTGTTTTGTTGTGTTTATTATGAACCGTGGTGACTGTGCACCGAGTGGTGCTTTTGGTGCTTTTGGTGCTTTGTGGTGCTTTTGGGTGCTTTTGGGTGCTTTGGTGGTATTGGTACTGGTGCATCGATGCAATGCGTGCTGTCTCCTCCCTCCCAACAGGAATTTCTTTTTCTTGTTCCCTAAAAAGAAAAAAAAAACACAGGTCCTGGGTTGCGTTGTAAATAAGAAATAACGTCACTGTAAATAATGCTCCCCACCGTAAATGTATAGTTTGAGAACAATTCCGTAATTCGGTTAGCTGTGGGCTTGAGTCTGTTAGACAGGGTGCAATGCAATAGAGGGACATACTTATTTGTGTTTTAAGATTGTCACACTCAGGGTCAGGTTAATTGTAGAGGGAATTACACCTACGTGTCACACTAAGTTAAAGTTTTGTAGGCCCGAGTCCGGGCCTGAAGAAAGGAGGGTGCAGTGTAACGAATTTGAGAAGTGTAACGGTTTTGAAAAGTGTAACAATTTTGGAGGAAGTGTAACGAATGTGAAAAGTATGGTTTTGTTGTGTGTAACACCCTCGTAATGTAAATAATGGTCGCAGCCGTCCTCCTAGTTAATTCCATGAAACTTACACACAGGCCACGATATATCTTTTTATATAGTTTATTTCCTTATTCTATGTAGGCTAAATATGTGTTTCCCACTAGATTGACTGCATTGCATCAAACGAAATAAGCGTAGGCCCCTCCGATGATCCATGGCAGCTCAAGTGCCAGGGATTCCCCCACTTGAGCTTTCACAGCAACCGGTTATTGCAGTACTGAACTGCTGTGCAACGTGACGGCGCAGTACCTGCAGCTGCTGACCGGTTTTCGCCATTTGCGGCCATTACGAACAAGGGGAGTGGCTAGAGAAGACGGGTCGCCCCCCTCGTCATAGGGGGGAGGAGTAAGGCGGCCCCGCTCATCCAACCCAGAACAAGGGGTTTGGCTAAGAGAGGGCGGAGCGGGAACCCCCGAGAAAGTGCGCGAAGGTTCGGTGAGGAAACCAATATAAGTCGCCGCGGGACGCACTCCACCCTCTTGCTCCTCTTGCTCTTGCGTCCTCCAAGCTCTTGCTTTGACCCCGTCCTCTTGCTTGCTGTCCCTCGTTGTTGCTGGGGAGAAGGAAGACGCCTGAACGAGCAGGTGTGTGCGAGCCATCGTGCGACCAGCTGCGCTGCAGCTAAGGGGGCAGCTAAGGGGCCGCAGGCCACGAAAAGGACGCGCCAGGCAGCAATCGACGCTGGACCCTCCATTGCCTCCCAAAAACAACCATCCATCCTCAAGCCATACCTGCCTGCAATATCCCCAGTGTAAGTGTGAACGTCGTCTGTCCTAATCGTTGTCCTGGGGTCAAGTAAATAGACTAGTATAAGCTAACGATGCACTGTGTGACTGCTTCTTCCATCCATTGCTTGTAAATAATTTTGATCGCTCCTTCTTTTTGCTTGTGTGTATAATAAATCCTGTTATTCCTCCGTACTCTGTCTTCTTCTCTCTTCCTTCTCGTTCGGTCGCTTTAGAGGTTTCCAAATTGAATATCTGTGGTGCGATCTGGTCAACGTTGGGGGAGTCGGGCCAATCGGGGATGCTGTAACGGTCGCGGTGGACCATCCGCTCGGCCCAAAGTAACATCTAAACCGCGTCCGTAACAATATATATAACTGTAAGAAATAGTAGAAACTCCAAAGTACGAGCAGGGCATCTCATTTGTATTGAATAAATAATCGTTAGATTAAATAAGACGCGGACGTAGCTTCAGGACGTCGATATTTAATTGTCGACAAGCTTTCGACCAACAAATGTCTTCCTCTGAGTCTACAAAAACAGCAGGCATGTATATCAGTCAAGTATGTATGGTGATATGTGTGTGAGATGTGTGATGTGTGTAGAAAATGCATACAGAAGGAAGAGCCACGCCAAAGTTCACTCACCAGCCCCAAGTTCAACGGAAGTGACCGTTTGCGTTACAGTTAGGGTGCACGTGCATATACAAATATAGAGATATACATACATAAACACACAAGCATATATTCATATCCCATTTATATTCATATAATATATTTATATATTTATATAAATGACATATAAAGGTAGAATGAATGAATGATGAATGAATGAATGAATGAATGGGTTACGGTTAACAATTTGATTGGGTTGATGTGGGAACATGCTTTAGTCATCAAAATTTATGCCATGAGGGACTTTTGTCCGAAGTTTGTGTATCCAAAAGGACTCACGTTTCAGAATCGTGGTGTGTGATCGATTTGTGATTGATTCAATGGCAGAGATCTGAATGTCATTTATAGAGTGATCCGGTTGATTAAAGTGTATCGTGTAAGGTAGAGATTTGCCCTGACTGGTGTGGAAGTTATTGATTTCTGACCGGGTGTTACTAAATCGTGTGTAGAGTGTATTTTCAGTTTTTCCAACATATTGTTTGGTGCACTTTTGGCAAGTGATTAGGTATATGACCCATGTAGATTTGCAGTTCATATAGGAGGTGATGGGGAATTTTTGTCCAGTGCTAGAACTACAGAATTTGTTTCCTTCTAGTAAATGCTTGTGAATAATGCATTTGTTTGCTGTGCATTTATAGAAGCCAGGGATCCTAGTTTCTTTGTTGTGGGGCTGTGGGTGCTTTGCTTTTACCAAGAGGTCCCTGAGTGTCCGACCACGTCGAAATGATGTTAGTGGAGGTTGAGGAAATGTGGTGCCGAGTGTTTCTGATTGATGGAGGAGAGGAAGGGCCTTATTCAGAATACTTGGCAATTGGGATGAGGTAGCAGAGTAGGTGGTTACCAGTGGGACACGGTTAGTTGCAGGTTTGGGTTTGTAAGTCAGAAGGTCTGCTCTCGGTATGTGTTTTGCTCGGGTTATTGCTTCTTGCACAGAGTGAGGGTCATAGTTTCTTGCAATGAAGTGTGTTTCTAATTGGCAGAGAGAAGTTTCTTCTGCCATTTTTGTTGAGCAAATGCGTCTTACTCTGAGTGCTTGACTGTATGGTATGCTTGCAATTGTATGTTTATGATGAGATGAAGAAGGGAGAAGGTAAGAGTGAGTGTCTGTTGGTTTGGTGTATAGTTCTGTTTCGAGTCTGTTATTTTGAAGCGTGGGTGATGTGTCTAGAAAGTGAACTTCGGACTGTGAGCTGTCGAATGTGAACTTGATGGTCGGATGAATCAAATTTAATTCATTTTGGAATTGGGTGAGACTACGGGGGGATTTTGACCAGATGAACTGGATGTCATCAATATAACGTACCCAGGATTTTTCCAAGATTCCGTGATGAGGTTGTGCATTGATCTTGGCCTCTATCATTCCCATGAAGATGTTAGCGTACGATGGTGCAACAGGGGTACCCATAGCGGTACCTTGAGTTTGAATGTAGTGTCGTCCGTTGAATTGGAAATTATTCAGTTTGAGTGTCAGTTCTAATAGGCGCATAAGGTCTTGAGTAGGTGGCATTGGGACTTGTCGTGTATCGAGGACTTTGCGGCATGCAGACAGGCCTTCTGAATGTGGAATATTAGTGTAGAGGGATGTAACATCTGCTGTGACTAAAATGGTTTGGGAGTTGAAAGGTGAGTATATTCTGTTCAATCCTTGGATGTGGGTCAGAAAACTGGTTGTGTCCTTGAGGTATGAGGAGAGCTTCAACACGAGAGGACGTAAATGACAGTCAACAAATTTTGATATGAGAACAGTTGGACATGTGCAGCCAGATACGATTGGTCTACCTGGATTGTTTACCTTGTGTATTTTAGGAAGAAAATAAAGGTTAGGGCAATGAGGATCTTTCGGAACCAAGCGAGATTTGATGGTTTTATCCACCCGAATAGAATCTACTACCTTTTTAACCTCTTGAAGATGTAAAAGGGTAGGGTCGGATGGGAGCTCTTTGTAAGTATCACTATGTAGTTGACGATTACCTTCTGCAACGTAATCGGTAGTCGACATAATGACAATGCCAGTACCTTTATCTGCTGGCTTTATGACTATCTTTTCATTGTTTTGGAGATTGTGAAGTGCTCGTCGCTCTGCCTTTGTAAGATTGTCCTTATGTCTGGAACAATTATATTTTTGTGCCACCTTTTCTATTTCATTGCTCACTTGTTCCATATAGACATGTAGATATGGATTGTCAACACGTGGTGTCCAGGTGCTTTTTGGTTTAGGTAAAGTGAGTTGTGGTGTATTAGTATCGGTGTATGTGATTGTATGCGTGGTTGTTGGTGTTGTTTGTTGTGGCGTTGATGGTGCTGGGTGTACTTTAGCAAAGTGTGCCTTTAATGTCATTCGCCTACAGAAATCTTTTAAATCTTCTTTCAATTGTAATTGGTCTATTTGTGGAGCGATTGGGCAAAATTTTAAACCCTTAGAGAGCAGGTTTATTTCCGCCTCACTGAGGGAATGATTGGAAAGATTGATTGTTTCTGTATGCATTTTCTACACACATCACACATCTCACACACATATCACCATACATACTTGACTGATATACATGCCTGCTGTTTTTGTAGACTCAGAGGAAGACATTTGTTGGTCGAAAGCTTGTCGACAATTAAAGATCGACGTCCTGAAGCTACGCCCGCGTCTTATTTAATCTAACGATTATTTATTCAATACAAATGAGACGCCCTGCTCGTACTTTGGAGTTTCTACTATTTCTTACAGTTATATATATATATTACTGTAGAAACTCAGAATTCCAACAGAACTCCAAGCCCTGTTGGGATCCGTGTAGGGTTGGACGGCTTCAGGATCTCTACATTACCATCACAGCAGACATGTCACGAAATGGCGATCGCGCTCACAACAACAACAACAACAACAACAACAACGATGTATACCTGACCACCACGATCAATGAACTTCAACGATTGATGCAAAAAAGACAAAGACATGAACTACACTTCACTTACCTAAACGAATATAAACAACGAGGGATCGTACCTAAAGGTCTCCTCATTAAAAAACGATCTTGCTTCGCAACGCAAACCAATGATGACGTCATCACTGCACGTTGGAATCTACTGCTATGGAACACTGCTCAACAACTACTGGAGATTGTAATAACACAAGTAAAAATAAAATTAATCAAATTGAATGAGAACATCAGCCAAAAGAAGGAGAAGATGTGGAAGAATGTGAATCCTGGACAATACCACCACATAATGTGCTCATTCAATGATAAGCTAATGGCTGCTAAACACGACATTGTTAAAGTTAAGGAAAGGAAACTTAAACGTGATGAAATGTTATGCAAGCATATAAAACCATCTCAAGAGAATACACCCATTGCAAACAATAACCAGGTAACTCCAACCACCACTCCCAACCACTTTTCTCCAACCACTTCTGACCAACCACTACAACCACTTCCAACCACTTCTCCACCAATTCAACCACTCCATCTTCAACCACCCCAACCACTCCAACCACTTCCAACCACTTCTCAAACCACTTCTGACCAACTTAAGCATAAACACAAAAATCGACATTATCGTAAAAAACAATACACAAACCGCAGACATCATTACATGCAGAACCGTTCCTCCATGGAAATGAACACAGCTGAGGTTGAAAATAGTCAAACCAACAACAATAGAACTTCTACTGCAACCAAACTTGTAGATCTACCTAAACTCGGGATCATCAATCTTTCCAATCATTCCCTCAGTGAGGCGGAAATAAACCTGCTCTCTAAGGGTTTAAAATTTTGCCCAATCGCTCCACAAATAGACCAATTACAATTGAAAGAAGATTTAAAAGATTTCTGTAGGCGAATGACATTAAAGGCACACTTTGCTAAAGTACACCCAGCACCATCAACGCCACAACAAACAACACCAACAACCACGTATACAATCACATACACCGATACTAATACACCACAACTCACTTTACCTAAACCAAAAAGCACCTGGACACCACGTGTTGACAATCCATATCTACATGTCTATATGGAACAAGTGAGCAATGAAATTGAAAAGGTGGCACAAAAATATAATTGTTCCAGACATAAGGACAATCTTACAAAGGCAGAGCGACGAGCACTTCACAATCTCCAAAACAATGAAAAGATAGTCATAAAGCCAGCAGATAAAGGTACTGGCATTGTCATTATGTCGACTACCGATTACGTTGCAGAAGGTAATCGTCAACTACATAGTGATACTTACAAAGAGCTCCCATCCGACCCTACCCTTTTACATCTTGAAGAGGTTAAAAAGGTAGTAGATTCTATTCGGGTGGATAAAACCATCAAATCTCGCTTGGTTCCGAAAGATCCTCATTGCCCTAACCTTTATTTTCTTCATAAAATACACAAGGTAAACAATCCAGGTAGACCAATCGTATCTGGCTGCACATGTCCAACTGTTCTCATATCAAAATTTGTTGACTGTCATTTACGTCCTCTCGTGTTGAAGCTCTCCTCGTACCTCAAGGACACAACCAGTTTTCTGACCCACATCCAAGGATTGAACAGAATATACTCACCTTTCAACTCCCAAACCATTTTAGTCACAGCAGATGTTACATCCCTCTACACTAATATTCCACATTCAGAAGGCCTGTCTGCATGCCGCAAAGCCCTCGATACACGACAAGTCCCAATGCCACCTACTCAAGACCTTATGCGCCTATTAGAACTGACACTCAAACTGAATAATTTCCAATTCAACGGACGACATTACATTCAAACTCAAGGTACCGCTATGGGTACCCCTGTTGCACCATCGTACGCTAACATCTCCATGGGAATGACAGAGGCCAAGATCAATGCACAACCTCATCACGGAATCTTGGAAAAATCCTGGGTACGTTATATTGACGACATCCAGTTCATCTGGTCAAAATCCCCCCGTAGTCTCACCCAATTCCAAAATGAATTAAATTTGATTCATCCGACCATCAAGTTCACATTCGACAGCTCACAGTCCGAAGTTCACTTTCTAGACACATCACCCACGCTTCAAAATAACAGACTCGAAACAGAACTATACACCAAACCAACAGACACTCACTCTTACCTTCTCCCTTCTTCATCTCATCATAAACATACAATTGCAAGCATACCATACAGTCAAGCACTCAGACTAAGACGCATTTGCTCAACAAAAATGGCAGAAGAAACTTCTCTCTGCCAATTAGAAACACACTTCATTGCAAGAAACTATGACCCTCACTCTGTGCAAGAAGCAATAACCCGAGCAAAACACATACCGAGAGCAGACCTTCTGACTTACAAACCCAAACCTGCAACTAACCGTGTCCCACTGGTAACCACCTACTCTGCTACCTCATCCCAATTGCCAAGTATTCTGAATAAGGCCCTTCCTCTCCTCCATCAATCAGAAACACTCGGCACCACATTTCCTCAACCTCCACTAACATCATTTCGACGTGGTCGGACACTCAGGGACCTCTTGGTAAAAGCAAAGCACCCACAGCCCCACAACAAAGAAACTAGGATCCCTGGCTTCTATAAATGCACAGCAAACAAATGCATTATTCACAAGCATTTACTAGAAGGAAACAAATTCTGTAGTTCTAGCACTGGACAAAAATTCCCCATCACCTCCTATATGAACTGCAAATCTACATGGGTCATATACCTAATCACTTGCCAAAAGTGCACCAAACAATATGTTGGAAAAACTGAGAATACACTCGACACACGATTTAATAACACCCGGTCAGAAATCAATAACTTCCACACCAGTCAGGGCAAATCTCTACCTTACACGATACACTTTAATCAACCGGATCACTCTATAAATGACATTCAAATCTCTGCCATTGAATCAATCACAAATCGATCACACACCACGATTCTGAAACGTGAGTCCTTTTGGATACACAAACTTCGGTCAAAAGTCCCTCATGGCATAAATTTTGATGACTAAAGCATGTTCCCACATCAACCCAATCAAATTGTTAACCGTAACCCATTCATTCATTCATTCATCATTCATTCATTCATTCATTCTACCTTTATATGTCATTTATATAAATATATAAATATATTATATGAATATAAATGGGATATGAATATATGCTTGTGTGTTTATGTATGTATATCTCTATATTTGTATATGCACGTGCACCCTAACTGGAACGCAAACGGTCACTTCCGTTGAACCTGGGGCTGGTGAGTGAACTTTGGCGTGGCTCTTCCTTCTGTATGCATTGTCTACACACATCACACATCTCACACACATATCACCATACATACTTGACTGATATACATGCCTGCTGTTTTTGTAGACTGAGCGCAGGACCTTTGTTGGTCGAAAGCTTGTCGACAATTAAAGATCGACGTCCTGAAGCTACGTCCGCGTCTTATTTAATCTAACGATTATATATATATATATATATATATACCACCCATTGGTGGTGGCTCTAATGGAGTGGGGGAGTTTGTTCCAGAGGCGGGAGAAAAGGGGAATGAAAGAGTGAAGGTGAGCAGAGAGCCGAGATTTTGGCAGTTTAACCATAAGAGGGTTGCAGGCAGATCTTGTGCGACCTGAAGGAATATTGGGGGGGACAGAGCACAGAGAGAGCTGGGGGAGCAAGGCCGGAGAGGAGTCGGTAGAAGACAGAAAGACCACCAACCTGCCTGCGGTGAGTGAGTGAAAGGCCTCCGGAGTTGACTTCATCGCAGGAGATTCCAATGATTCTGAAAGCTTTGGCCTCAACAGCGTGAAGCCGAGCTAGGTATGAGGCAGGAGCTCCAGCCCAGAGGGGGGAACAGTATTCCATTGAGCTACGGATGAAAGCCTTGTATGTGGTGAGGAGCTCAGGTGTGCCAAGGAAGGACTTCGCACGACGGAGGATGCCCAGTCGGCGACTGGCTTTGGAGGCCAGCTTGGAAATGTGGTTTTCCCAAGAAAGATCATGGCAGATAGTGAGACCCAAAAGCTTGAGCGACAGAACTTCTTGGAGAGGATTGTTGAGAAAGTAGATGGGAGGGTTTTCCAGTCGGTCCTTTCGGAGAGACATTGTAAGAGTGTGAGATTTGTCAGGATTGAAAGACATGTTCCACTTGTTTGACCAGTCTGTGATTTTGTCCAGGTCTGAAGAGAGTGAGGAGGCTGCAGACTGCCGATCTGAGGGATGAGGAATGGAGCGGCAGATAGTGGAGTCATCAGGAAAGAGATAGAGAGGATTTTCCAGAGAGTCGGAGAGATCATTGATGAAGACCAGAAATAGCACAAGGCCCAGAACACTACCTTGGGGAACTCCTGCCAGAACAGGAAGGGTGAGATGAGAGAAATCCATTCAGGGCCACACGTTGCCTACGACCAGAGAGGAAGTCCACAAGCCATGAGTGGAGATTTCCATGGATACCATAGGAGGAGAGTTTGGTGAGCAGAGCTGGGTGCCAGACCGTATCGAAGGCATGTGATATGTCAAGGGAGACAGCTCTGATTTCCTGTTTGGCATTGAGGACCTCCATCCATTGTTGAGACAGCAGAAGCAACATGTCCAGAGTAGAATGACCTGGTCTGAATCCAAATTGATGATGAGAGATCAAGCCATTGGAGAAGAGGAAGGATTTGATATCTGAAGCAATAAATTCATTCATTGGCAAACTTTAGTCTTGCCCTGATGAACTTTCTGGACAGCAAAGGTTTCCTCCTGGCACACCTCCCATGTAGATCAAATTTGTGCAGCCTCTTTCTAATGGTAGACTCATGCACTTTGACATCAACAGTGGCAAGAGCTACCTGTAGGTCCTGTGATGACATTCTGTGGTTCTTCGAGACTTCTTTCAGCATCTTGCGGTCTGCTATCGGGCTGAACTTGCTGGGGCGGCCTGGCCTGAACAAGTTGGCAGTTGTTTGGAATCTTCTCCACTTGTAGATGATATTCTGGACAGTCGAATGATTGATTTCAAATTGTTTGGAGATCTTTTTAAATCCCTTCGCTGAGTGGGTGTGCAACTGAGTGGGTGTGCAACAGAGTGTGCACCCGTGAGTGGTACGGAGTACGTACCGGGAGAGTGTGTGCAAGAAAGTGCGCGAGAGGTGTGTTACGAAGTGTGTAACGGAGTGTGTGAGTGTGCCTGGGTGGTGTGCATGGAGAGAGAGTGCGGTGGTGGAATTGACGGAGTGTATGGGCTGTGTGAGTAAGAAACGGAACGCGTGGTGTGAGCATGCGATTGGAGCATCGACGTTGACCGGGGCCGCGGTTAGGCCGACGTATAGCCGACGCGAGCTCTCGGGGCACGGTGTTCTTTGTGTGCTGCGGGGGCCGGCGGGGGTCGTTGCCGCGTCGCTCCTGCACGATTCGGGCCGGGCTCCGCCCTGTATGGTCGGTGCCGCGCCATAGCGGCGACCGGTGCGATTCCGGGGGAGAAAGGCCAGGTCGGACCATCGCACCCTGGCACGCGCAGTGCTCCAACTGGGTGAGGTTGGGTCATCGGGCCGGAGACCGCAAGGTGTCGCGCCGAGATGGACCCTGGAATCTCGGTCCGATGAAGCCTCCTCCCCAGAATCGAAAATGCCGGACGGACCCAACCTACAGGAGACAGACCACCATATGCATTGCGCGGCTTTTCAAAACTGAGCAGTGAAAATGTATTTCCACCCCGAGAGGCTCAGAGTAGTGGATGAGTAGTGATAGTGATATTGATGGCAAATGGTATACGGTGTAGAGGGATGGTAGCTCTACCATCCCTCACATCAGTTATTTTGGGCAGAGGAGCTATAGTTTTATGGGGTTTGGTGGCGAGAGCTAGCCAGGGAGGGCTATGTTATTGATAGGATGTATAAAGATGACTATAGGTGACTGCGATTTAAGTAGTGACATTGGACCTGTAGTGGGGACGTAGAGTAGAGTAGTTGGTTGATAATGATGGGGGATGTGCATAGTATAAGGGATGACAGGGAGACCACTAATATTAGGGGAGATAGATAGCCAGATGATGCTGTGTGCATGAGAATCTTTGTGGTGAGGGTGATGAAATGAGGCATTGCGAATGTAAGTTCTTGGTAGTGCTGGTGAAATGAGGCAATGCTCGGCAAGGATGTGTGTGTGTGTAAAAGTGAATAAATGGTCTGGAATGAATGGTGTGGAGTGAGTATTGTGGGATGAGTGGAGTGGAGTGTATGGTGCGAAAGAGTGAATGGGGGAAGGATGGACCCCTTCACGAATACCCGGGGAGGGTAGTTTAAAAGTAGGTAGAGGGAGTACGTAAATTTGGATGGATATTGACATCTGTGGTGCTGAAAGTAGCAAGGCATTGCTTGGTTTGGTGCATGAGCAAAGTGAAATGGCTGGGCGTGTGGCCTGTTAGTAAGAATGGTTAAATGGGCACTCCGCCACTGGTAGTCTGTCGGCCAGGTGAGGCCGCAGGTAGGCTCTGGGAACCAGGTAGGAGAGTTCAGTGGGGCCCGTGGATCCCGAGAGCAGACCCGGGTAGCCCGATGCCAGAGGGGGCATTAATGGTGTAAGGGAGCCAGAGGGCCTTCCCCAGGTTAGGGTGAGGAGCTAGGTAAGCTCGGGTGGCAACTACAGTGGCGGAGGTGTGCAGGTGAGCGGACCTGCTGGTGAGCCACATGACCCAGCCCTGAAATTGTGCGAGGGCACAGGTTGAAAATTGGGGGGAATGAGACCCCAAATTGGTGAGCGCCACAGCATCGTCTACGGGAATTGGTTTTTAGAATCACATAGAGTAAAGATGGCCAATGGTTTGGCAGGGCAAGACCCCGGGTAGTGTAACTGTGTTAATGTCAATTTAGAAGATAGATAAGAGAAAATGTCTTCACACCATCTGCATCCACTCACCGAGGCGATAGAAGTCCACACCAGTTTTTGCAAATGTTTTGGAGAATGAGAGACGCATCATGACGTAGTGTGACATTGTGTTCATATTCCATCTCTTCCTCCTTAGGAGGGATTGATGATGAATTTGGAATTAGAGGGGATGGGAAAGACAAAACGTAGTGACGAATTTGTAAATTTGTAAATTGTGTAAATACGGGGTAGGGGCAAGGGTAGAGTAGGTGACATGGGGGGTGACGTACAGTTAGGGACGAGCTTTCTCGGCTCGCTCTCCCGCGCCCCTCATCTTGCATTACCTTGTTTTGATGTGTACCCTTGCGCCCTTGCCCCGCTAATCTGCTTTTTCTTCCTTCCACACTCATGGACCATGTTCTTTTGTGCCCGGGGGGAGTGTGCAGGTGTCCGCAGTTGTGCGCCCGCACCCTTGCTGCCTCCTGCCTGCAATGATGCACCATATGGACCACACGTTTGTGGCCTGGCACCACTTATGGACCACACGTTCTGTGGCCTGGCATCTCTGCTGGGACCGACCATTGTTGCCAGCGGTATCTGGCTTGCAGACCACTGTTTTAAGTGGCATCTATGCCCAGCAGTGGACCACCTGAGTTGGCCCTGCTGGCCATATAAATAATAAAAAGCGGACGCGGTGTGTGCCCTGTTTATTAAAATGACATCAAGCAAGAAGACAGCCAGAAACATCGGCCCAGCAAAGAAGAAGAAGAAGAAGAAGAAGACATCATTTTATTATTTTAAAATGTTTGTTTTTGTGCATTTTTCATGGATGGTGCTTTGATGGTGCTTTTTGTGCATTTATGGTGCATTCATTTTATGGGTACATATGGTATCGTGTATCAGTGCAGTGCATGGCAATGGCATTTTCCCCTTCTCAAAAACATCTTCTTTTCCCACAAAAGACAGGTCCTGGGTTGTAGTGTAAATAATTAGTGTTTTGTAAATAATGCTCCCCACTGGCTTTATGTGTAGTTTGAAGACCATTCCGTAATTTGGTTAATTGTGGGTGTGAGTCGGTTAGATAGGATGCAGCATAGCAGGTGGGACATATTTAGTGTTAAAATTGTCGCACTCAGGGTGAGGGTAAAAGTAGAGGGTAACCACACCTAAGCGTCACATTAATTTAAAAGATAGTCCCTTTTGTTTTGGCTCGGGCCGAGCCTGGAAAAAGGGGTGGGTTCAGTGTTGCGGTTTTAGAACCCACACTTGTATATAATCACTTGTAAATATGACATTAAAGGTTAAAGGTAGCACCCCTAGTTAGTCCACAAGCAACACGTAGGCCACCTTAGAAATTCCAGTTATTTCATTATTATGTGTTTTAGATAGGCCGTGTTTCCAATCGTTGAATCTGCGTTGTGTCGATCAAATAAGAGTAGGTCCCCGATTCTGTTCATTTTGTGACCTCCCTCTCCAAGCGACGCCATTACGTGCCCCTACAGTCGGTGCCTCATAGCTCGCTCAAGCGCCGCCATAAGACACGCAGTGAGGCGAGGAAAAAGGGGGCGGAACGCCAAGAAGAAGGTGTGGCCTGCCAACCAGCCGTCAAAGGCGTGGCCGGTAAGCCCTCACCAGCCAACCAGGGCTGAGGTGAGATCGCCGACGGGCGTGGTTTTGGAGCGCGCGGAGCGATCTTGGCTCGCATTATATAAGTGCGAACGCACCTTTCACAGACTTTTGGGAGAGAGCACCTTTGTGAAAGGACTACTTGTCGGGAGCGCGCGCTGATCAAAGAACTTGGACTTCTTTTGATGAGAGAGCGCTGGTAGCTTCAAAAGACTGATACAGAGCGCACATTTGCGAGAGGACTCACTCGCTGGCGCTGATTAAGATAACTTTGGAGAGGGGGCGTGTAGCACGAACGTGCAAATATTACGTACGAAGGACACCAGCTTCCCCCTGCTATATATAAGGTCCAGTCGCGTTCCAAGATACGCGGAGCTGCCTGCCGGGTTTCGCCGCTGGACTGGAGCCTCACCTGGAGCCTGGACCCCATCACTGGACCCTCTACCTGACCATCTACCAGCTACAATCCCCGTGTGAGTGTGTAGGTTTGTCTGGGGTATTAGAATAAGACTGTTTATAAGACTGTCCTCTTCCTTTCTTGTATATTTCTTTTGTTTCCTCTTCTTCTTGTATATTTGTAATAAACCCATCTTTGTTCTTCCTACCTTCTGGTTTCCTCTCCATCCGATCGCATCCGTCCTTTCTATCATTGGGCAAATGTGGCACGATTGGAAACTGCCTAGAATCGGGTCAAGTCATTTGTTAATAGCTCGGATCGCGGATTGCAATCCGCTCAGCATTTTCCATCACCTCCATGGTTCGAGCGGGAGTTATTCCCTCATTTCCGGCTGGCGTTAGTACTTAGGTAGGAGCGAAACACTTAGGCCTAGCAAACCCTACCTAACGCCGTGCCGGGAAGGACGTTATAACTTCCAGGACTCGGGACGGCCAACTAAAAAGACAAGGGGATTTACCCCCCCGCCCCCCTTAATAAGGGGGAGCGCCGACCCCCGAGATCCGTAACAATATATATATATATATGTATATACATGTATGCATGTGTGTGTGTCCATACTTTTATATTCTTTTGAATATGTTGTAGTGGGGCAACTTAGCATAACAATTGTGCATTTTGTGAGGAAAGCACCAAATTTGGCACACTAGTAGACGATCATATTATGAAAAGGTCTGAATATTGGGCCATCTCAGATTTAGAGATTTGATTTTTGCAAGATTTCGATTCGATTGGGATCGAAGAGAACACCTTCTTCATCTTCTGTACAGTGAAGTTGCCAGCCCTGAATTCTCTGGCTACATCTGTTTGCTTCATTGGGAGTGCAACCATGTCCCTCAGGTGAACAGGGACCCACCTGGCATAGTGTGTGTGGTCGAAGGCATGGAACCATGGGACCAGTTCCATCAGGGCATCAAGGTACATCGTGAATGAAGCCTGCCGCAGAGAACGCAGGTAGACCAGTACCAACATCTATAGTTCCAGCACAGTTGCCCAGTACTGAAAGTTGGGAATGTCTTCTCCTCTCTGGTGACACCAGTCTTCGAACTCAGGCAGGTCTTCTGCATCATCAGCATATGTCATACAGTGGCGTTCATACGCACGGTGTTGCAGGATGTGCAGTGCCGCTGCAGTGATTTGATGAGCTCTTCTTGTGCGGGTGACGTGGGCAGCTCGCAGGAAGGAGTCGGCTGTCCCTGGCGTTGCAATCTCAGCTTGCAAATCTGCAAAATCTGCAAATCTTGCAAAAATCAAATCTCTGAATCTGAGATGGCCCAATATCCAGATCTTTTCATAATATGATAGTCTACTAGTGTGCCAAATTTGGTGCTTTCCTCACAAAATGCGCAATTGTTATGCTATATTTAGCTTAGCTGCCGGACTATTGATGTTGAGCGTCAGGCAAGGAAACATTTTTTAAGTCCAAAATGTCCCAACACATTTTTAAAGTCTTTTATATAATTACTGACTTGGCCCAACCTCTTTTAGTGTGGTCAGTTATGGCAAAATACCCAACGAATATTTACCTGCTGGACAAAAGCACCAAACTTGGCATGTGTCTTCTATATGTACCCAAGAATAATTTTTTATGAGGAGACAATCGCGACCTTGACCGTGAAGGTCAAGGTCAGGGTCAAAAGGTCAAATTTGGTCGTTTTCAAAGAAACGTATTATTCATTAGCCACAAACCGGGTCTTTCAAAAAACGAAGGTCCTGACAAAATCTAATTAGTTATTGCTCATTTGTGAGCAGTTAAAGATGGCAATTTAATTGAAAAAACGTTACGTCACCGACGAAAAAGTCTACTTTTCTCGAAATGTTTCTTCAAAGCCATGAGTGGCTACAAGATGTTTCGTACATGACAATCGGTGTTCACCATGAGGTTTAACAGGCAATAAGGTGAAATTTGGCGAGTTTTACTGTACATACCACAAGACTGGATGCTTGAGGAATATTGCAATTATGCAATAGGACTCATTTTTGGCACGCACATTTGCAGAGACTGGTGCACTTCAAATTAGCATGGAAGCAGCGGCAGACTTTGCATGGCATAGCACAGGCACACTTGATGAACTCCCGACATGCCAAGGAGACCTCGGGCTGCGTCATCCACAGAGGCTGCCACCCGCCATCACACCTGACCCATCCGAATTCCGAGGGGCACGTTGTTGGTCTTGTTGGGGTTGTGCTCATTGTCCATATACCTGTCTGATATACGGCACGTCTGGTGTGGTGTAGCAACGCGTTCTGAAAAGAGGCAATGAAGATAAGAAAGTCAGAGAGTGAAATGAAATTGAGAATGCGCATGCGAAAAATTGAGGATTCATTACGCGTCAGTCTAGTCGCTGTCTTGTTATTTTCAATCTTACCTGTGTTGGTGGCAGTTTGTTCAGTGGTCTTGGTTTGGTCTTGAACATCATCATCCTGGCTTCATTGATGGAAGTTGTACTGACTTTGCTGTCGTACAATAAGACGACAAACCTTTCCAGGACGGCAAAGACCGGCGATTCCGTTGTCACATTCAGAAACGGTTCTCGTGCTATAGCCAGAAAAGCATCAGTCAATTCGGGTAGCATGTCCCAATTGTCCCATACGCGCCAGGCTTTCTTCTTACTCGACCAGTGAAACCCAGAAGTGGTGTCACATCCAGTAAAGGCATGGAAGGCTGTAAGCGCTTCGGCACGATCTCCGAGAGTAGCAGAGAGTGATCCTATGTCCACACAAGTGTAGTGGGCACCCATGCCAAATGCTGCCCAGAGCTGAAGGTCATCGTGTTGAGACCGCAGTTTACTGTACACGCCAAGAAGAATCACAACCACATCCGTATCCACCGAGCGTACTTGAATAAGGCTGTGTCCACTTTGCAGGGCGTCCAGGATGTGAACCACAATGCACGTATCAGCCTCTTCATGATCACATCTGGCTAAATCGCTTTCAGCATCTTGCCCTGAAATGAACACAGAAATGCAAAATTAGAAACGAGAATGCTTTCACAAAATGTAGTTGGTAGGAAATCGTCATATAATGGTTTCTCATCAGAATTCCTAACCTGTCATAACAAGTCGTTTTCCAGTTGGAAGCGCCATATTCGTAGCTTCAGCCGTGAGGTAGGCAAATAGTTCCTCTTTGTTTTCTGAAACTTTCAGGAATTCCTCCCACTTGGCGGGAATCTTAGTCTGGTTACCAACTTTGAGTCGGGAGCCTGTACCGCGCTTCTCATGAGTTGCCTCCTTCAGACTGTCTTGAAGAAATCTATCCCAAACGACGTCAAGGCAGTTGGATGTACGGAGTTGTTGACATAGATATGGGTTGAATATGTGCTGAGCGTAATCTTGGAATGTTGACGCCGATTTTCTGGGTAGCGAATGAATCATTACGGCTCCATCGATTATTTTGCAATCATAGACACTCGGTGGTTCCTCACTGTCATTTTTCGGTAGTAGGCATTCGAGAAGCTGGGATTTCGTGGTAAAAAACATCTTACCCTGATCAGAAATCGAAGGAGGATAGGGTTTGCTTTCATGCGAAAAAAATTCCGCCATCTCTCCTGATCCATTCTGGACTGACACGTACAACTGTCCAAACACAGAAATATCATCTTTTAGTTCTGCCATCTTTATTTTTGTCTTGGAAGCCGCTTTCGGTGTAGGTTTGAAGAGCTGGATGTTATTCCTCTTGATGGTTTGATGAATAGATGTCGACTTTTCGGTGAGTACATCCTTGATGAAACACTGGAATTTCTCAGTTCCGGTCTCTAGCGTCCGTAGGCGGTCAATGGCGGTCTCCGAGGCACATGTTCGATTCAGACTGATCAGCTCAGGGAAATGGTCCGAAAACGGATTCCCCATATCTGCAATAGCTCGGTACAGAAGCCGAACTTGTCTATGAAAAGTTTTCTGACTGGCGAATCCAGAATCGTAATTCTCATCTGATAAGTCCGTAGTCAGTCCCAGATCCACTTCAAATTGCATTAATAAGCGTGACTGTTCCGGGGCACACAAGAGCCATTGTCTCAACATTGCCGGGTTCTGAAGGAGACCAATGGCACCGCCACATCCCTTCACGATTTTATTCATTTGTTCGTGTGCCTCGTTGATCGGGATTGTTGAAAATTTCTTCGAAGTCTTTGCAATCACCCATCCGCCATTCTGGAATTCCGTCGCTACTTCGTCCGGCAGCAGTTTCATGTCCTTCAGATACACGGGCAACCATCGAGCGTAGTTTGTATGATTGAATGCGAAAGCGAATGGGATTACCTCCTCCAAAACTCTCAGAAAGAGTTGAAAGTTACGCTTCCTGTGCACCTTCACCATGGTCAAAACGAGTACCTCATATCGTCGGACCAAATCCCAGAAATAGTAGGTCGGGTGCTGCCTGCACATGAGTTTTCGCCAGGATTCTAATGTAACCGTGTCGTCGTCCGAAGCCCCGTCAGCGATAAAGGCGTCTTGTTCCAGCAGAGACAAGCAGATGACAGTAACCTGGTGTGCGTGTCTGTAAGTATAAAGACGAGGAAATTGATTATGTGTTCATAATAATAGAAAAAATCGTTAAGATGGAAAAAATCGTCAGTGTCGTCACTTTACAAACTACATACTCAGAGCAAACTCACCTGGTTCTCTTCAGATGAGAGACATTCAAGAATGACTCGGCAGTACCAGACCCCGTGATGTTTGCCTTAGTCAGAGCGTCTGTCCACCCAGAATGGTCAAGGAGATTTCCTGCGATATTCCAGAGAGACATTTCTATGTGTAGCCCTCCCAGCATGACGACGAAATGTTCCGCACCGTATTCCAGAGGCCATTTCCATTGTATTGACTTGGCAATGGCATAGAGTGGCTGATCGACTGTAAGAACCGCGACCTGTCCAGGGTTCAAGAATTGATGGCCGTTTTAACGACGTCCATACCATGTTTGATCATCGACGGTGTTGCAGACTTTTCGTAGAACAGTGGAAGCATAGCTGATATCATTGTACAATTTATGGAGTCTTGGAGAGCGGCGTGGAAGGCAGACCATGTTACCATATCTCCCTGAGAAATTTCGCATTCTCGCATTTTTTGGATGCAGTAATCTATCCACTTGCTGAGCTCCGGTGCGGTTTCGCCAACTGTTTCCGTTTCTGCGGGCGTCAAAGATGGCTGGGTAGCGGGAGGCATGTACTCACATTTTGTTACGTTTGTTGGCACTTCCAAGACATCATGATAGCTCTTGAGCATCAGCGGCTGGGTACCCTTTGGTGGAAATCATATCGGTTCTCTAACTTCACCGGGATTGGTTTCTGAAATCTTCTGGAACAATGAAATACCAGTGCCATGGAATGAAGATGTAGCTGATGTGGAGGATAAATTGTGGTCAATATTGCCCAGAGCCGCGATAGTAAAAATCTGTTTTCTGAGCTGAACTGGGCACACGACACCCTCCTCAATGAATCGTTCACTCAAAGACACAGCCATTGCCGACTCTATTTCCAGGACACGAGAATAAGAAATGCTGAGCCCTAACTTGAAGAGGGCCTGAATGAGTATTTTGTCTCAAAACTGTGCGTGAATTATCAGGCCAATATAGATCGGCAGCGGTGGAGGATACGTGTGCCTGTGGCCGTGATCTGTGTCAGTTCCCTTTTTCTTAGCATTAAGAAGTATTGTTTGACACGCGGTCAAACACGCTTGTGACTCCACTTTAGTTTGGTCCTTCAAGTCCGACCCATTCAAGATCATTGCGATCATTGACAGAAGAGACGTGGGTATGGCTTCCTTTTGGCATCCCGGATGAAAATTTCCAGAAAAGGTGAATTTCTTGTGTTCGAACAGGTCTCTGCGAATGATATTGGCAGCTTTCATGAGTGTACGTGCTGCCTCATCATAGTCCCGTGACGTCATATGGTCCTTCAGCAAGTACGATAGCGAATCTCTGTAAACTATCAACAAATTGCGTCCTTCAGAAACTGTCGTTGCTTCCGGAAAGTATTCCAGTATTTCATTCTTTAGTCTGCTCCGGTTTGTCAGCTTGTCCATACCGAGGTCACTAAGGCGAGCTTGATACAAGTCATACAATTCACTGAGTTTGAACACAACTTGACCGTTCATAACAGAGTTTTCAACATACGTGAAAAGTTCAACACGAGCTCGCGACTGGGACATCATTTCCGACTCATCTGCCGATGTCTTTTGTTCGTTTCTTTTCAGCGACCGATGGCGATTCCGAAACTTCGTAAGGCAATCGAAATGATATTTTGCTTCGATTGAAATCAAATCAGAACCTCCAGTCAATCTAGCTAATAAATCGCCGTCCTGCAATTCTGTGGCCATTTGGCGAATTTTTTTTATCAGCACCAAAAGTCATGCACTCGTGAAGATCAGTTCCAACTGTACCGTCCCTGCCACAGAACAAACATTGTCGCTTTGTGTCGTCCACAGACCCGTGACGTTTGCTACGTTTTACAGTTGCGGCGGCGTCGTCGAAGTCCAGGCTGGCCCGTTTCCGAATTCGTTCAAGCTTTTGATCGTTGAATTTTGAGTAGCACGATTTGTGCCACTTTGCGGTGTTTGAGATCAGCTTGCTAACGTCCTCTGGGATGAAGGGCACATTTACTGGCATAGCTTCAAGCTCTCGGAATATGCAAACGTTCTCCAGGAATTTAATATACGCTTCTGACTTTTCATCCCTTCTGTTGAACGCATCCAGCGGGCATCTCAGATTTTCCTGCGTTATCTTCTGACAAATCAGGCACTTATTCCAGTCGGTAGGCCAGCTGGTCTCGGCCTCCGCGAGTAACTGAAAGAGACCAAAAGATACAATTAATATCTCAATACAGAATTGTATCCCAAAAAAATTTGTTTAATAAAATACTTGTTTTGTTATAGTGAAAATTCTGGAGCATGCCCCCGAACCCCAGCAGCTCGAGGCGCCCTGACCTACTCAACTAAAATATCTGCCACCCCTCATAATAAAAAGTTCCTATCCACCCATGAGAAGGTTTGAAGGATTGATAGAAATATGTAATTATGTAATTTAACTACTTCACTTGAAATAGCTAATTGCTATATAGAATATATCCATCCAAAAAGCAATTTCTGTCAGGTTTGCTGTCACAACAGGGGATGGTCTGTTTTACTAAATACACAGCAGGCTTGCCTAGGAGAAAGATGGGTGTTCTAAGCATTCAGTCTATTTTTCTCTGGGGATGGTATTTTTTTCAAACCCCCATTTGGAGAGTCGCGAGAGCAAAAAATAATGGTAGGATGACTTGCCTTACCCCTCCCTTTTTTACATTCGGGCCCAAAATTTATCGTGGTGGGAGGGAGGTTAACAGAGAATAACTCCACATAGAGCACATAAATGGCATATTATAAAGCTGAAATGGCTCATGTGCAGACCCTTTTCACCAAATTACTTCCCTGCTACCCACACCCGCTCACTATGGGTGTAACAACATCGTTTATTTTCGGAAATAACAGAAAAAAATCCAACCAAAAAAAACGCCTTGTTCGTCACATATTGCCCACAACAGATGTGTATTTAGGATTAAGACTCACAAATACTACGTAATACATCAGCTACATCAGCTAAACAGCTAGTTTTACTAAATCTGAATGTCTCAACTGCATCAATAAATACTCAAAACAATTCAAAATTATTCAAAATCGCACTTACCGCCGCCATTTTGCGAAGAAATGCTCTGCCTCCATCGGAAAATGAAGCACGAAAAGGGCGTTCCCGTCGGTTCCGCACTGCGGCGACGCCCATTTTCCCCTACCGTACATAGCGCCCTCTTGTGGGCGTATAGTAACCGATCTCGATTTTCTCCTCATTGAAATTGCTTGTAGGCATGATAGGGAACCCACACACAAAAAATGGTACTTTTGTCCAGCAGGTAAATATTGTTCCCTTATCTGACCACACTATTTGACTCAGAGTCCGCCGGATATTAAATTTCATTTTATTTTGGACCTCTGAAGTTTATTGTTAAACATTATTTTTAGGTCGCAATGCAAAATTGAGTTTTTACTATAATTAAATGATTGCCTTGCACTGCAACCTTTGTTCATAGAATTTCAGTGTCGTCTACTGTTAACAACGCTGACATGGTTTGTTGAACTTTGTGATAATCCTCAGGTCGTATATTGACGCACTGTTAAACAAAATTAATCCATGTTGTATTTTTACATTTAAAATGCATCTCGTTTGGTAACATGCTCTTATTGGTGAATGATGAGCTTGGCTTGTATGCAGAACTTTTCGCACGAGAAGGAAATGTAGTATAGTAGAAGTGGCTGCTGGAAATTTGTTGACAGCCTAATGCATGCATCGACACCACGATTCACATTATATTTCATGTGTATACTCCTTGTGGCTGGTTCACTTCATCGTGCTCTGTTTGGTGTTCGTCATCTTAGGTGACACTTGTCGCTGGCGCTGCTCACCGCTGGTTTACTTTGTCTTTGGACTGACTTTGCCACTGGCTCTCATCGTCTTGCTCCTGGTTTCCAAAGCAGGCTGCATTGATTCCTGCCTCCACCCTGCACATCATAAAAAAAATTAAAAAAAACACCTTTAGAGGCCATTTTTCCCCACAAGCGGGGGTTGGTCTTTTTCTGGGACCGTGGTTGTTGTTGTTTTTTTTGGTCCCCTTTTTGAAGCAATGTTTTACAGCCGGATGCCCTTCCTGCCGCCAACCCTTTTTGTCGCCTTTTTACGACAAACAGGGAATTACCAGTGAACTGGTACTCAATTAGCCGACCTCGGAAGGATGATAGGCTGAGTCAACCCCCCTGGCGTTAATTTGGCGATCGACCGGGATTCGAGCCCAGGATCCTAGGATCCTAAGCTGGCACCCTAGCCGCTCGCCCAACGCCAGGCAACCCTGCACATCATAGACAAAAGGAAATCCCCACCTGCATTATTATCTTGTTTGTAAAAGTGTGTTCTGTGGTGCCTAGTGTGGGTTAGGTGTCGCCCTTGTTTTCCATTGGTTGATATCTCCATATGCGGATTTTAGGAGGTGGGAGGAAGTTGTCCCAGAACTCAAAATCTCCACCTCCTTTTTCAGCAAAGGAT
This sequence comes from Myxine glutinosa, assembly GCF_964187855.1. Taxonomy (NCBI): domain Eukaryota; kingdom Metazoa; phylum Chordata; class Myxini; order Myxiniformes; family Myxinidae; genus Myxine; species Myxine glutinosa. The sequence continues at coordinate 122,884,027 of NC_136268.1, forward strand.
TATTATTTATGAACAAGATTGTGAAACTTCCTTCTCATAGCTTCGTTACAAGTGCCCTTTTTAGAATCTCCACTGAACCTCTGACAGCCACCACTTGTAGCTCGTTTGTCGTGATATTCTCCGGAATGATTTCCAAGTACTCAGTAAGGGTTTTCCTGATCATCTCTGTTGCTCCGACTATGACTGATACAATTTCAGCTTTCTTCAATTTCCAAGTCCTCTTGACCTCATTTTTCAGCTCCTGGTATTTGAGCATTTTCTCATTACTAATATTTTCAGTCATTCTCCTGGTATTATTTTTAATCCTGTTAAAAGTTTGTATGCTGTTGGCGGGAATTTTATCTGTCCATATTTGTGGGGTAGATGAGTTTCAATAGCCCATTCCCTGCACAGACGGGGTTTTGTAATCGTGTGTTTGTGTGTGTGTGTGTGTGTGTGTGTGTGTGTGTGTGTGTGTGTGTGTGTGTGTGTGTGTGTGTCATAACTATTTTCCAATTTGAGTTTTGCCATCAGCTTTTCACCAAAGCTTTATTATTAGAATACAGAGAAGGCAAAATTAATACTTTTGTCAAAAGGTCAAAAGGTTAAAGGTCAGCATCACCTAAAAACATTAATGTTCCTCCAATTGACCTGAAATTTCAATTTACCATTTGCGTTTTGTCATCAAATTTTCAACAAAGCTTTATTATAATAATATGGAGAAAACAAATAAATCATTTTGTCAAAAGGTTAAAGGTCAGCATCACCTAAAACATTAATTTTAATCCAATTGACCTGAAATTTCAATTTATCATTTGAGTTTTGTCATCAAATTCTCAACAAAGCTTTATTATGAGAATATGAAGAAAGCAAATTAATAATTTGATCAAACCTCGAAAGGTCAAAGGTGAGCGTCACATAGAATCGTAAATTTCCATCCGATTGACCTGAAAATGTAAGAATTTGCATATCGGGTCACTGAATATTAGTTCACTAATCAAAACGTCAGAGTGGTTTTTTTTAGATCAAAAGCTCAATGCTGCATAAAATCATCAATTTTCATTTTTTCTTTTTTAACTGTTTTCGTTATTTTGAGCATATGGAAGAAGAAGATGTCTGAATACAAACCGTCGTGGACGGGCTTTGCATTTTCAGATGATTTCTAGTTAGATTTTGAGATGATAAGTGTTGCTTTGTGTGAACCATTCCATTCATCCATTGACTGTTCCCCTTTGATGAGTTCGTTAAATTATCGAGCGCAGTGAGGATGGATACAGATGTTTTCTGATTTTCTCTACATACCTATTAACATTGGATACATTTCCTGTAGATGTTGTTTTTTTCTTTTCCAAGTGCCACATCCAATCTGCTTCCTTGTTGTGTTCCCTTTCATCTTCATATATCCCTTTCCAGAATTTTTCAAGATACTCTTTTTTGTGGGGGGGAGTTGCGACATTTTGTTTCTGTTTTCCTAGTTCTCTGTATAACTTTTTTGAGTTGTTTTCAAAGTATTGATTATGACTGATTATCAAACTTTCTTCTGTTGTTGGCCTCATCAAAGTCTTTTTTTCCCTGCTATCTGTTGTATTTGGAGCTTATTATGGGCAGCTAATGGTTCTAGGCCATTGTTTTTGATGTTGTATTTCTTTATTTGTCTCATTCTTTTCTTGAGCTTTGGACTTCTGTTTCCCTTCTTGAATTGTTCTATTTGTCCCATTTCCTTCCTCAGTTGGTCTCTCTGCTTCTCCTAGAACCATCAGCTCGGTTTCCATAGTGGTGTTTTGTTTCTGGTCAGTTTGTTTTGTCTCTTGGACATACAGCGCTGCTGCAAAACTCACATCATTAATTTCTCTCAGATTATGTGATTTGGGGAGCATTTTAGTGACTGCTTGGTTTATTCTCCTTACTTGTATCTTCGGTTGTTTGTTGTTTTTTATTCGGTGGAGTTGCAGCCTTTGCCTGGGTGATATTAGTCTGATTTCCTCTATTTTTTTAGCCAACTCCTCTTCAGGCCTATGCTGTTCGTTGTCAACCTCCTCTTCTCCGTCTTCATTCTGTTGTCCATTATTCTTCTCCTCATTGTGATCCATCTTTGTTGCTCTTATTTGTTTTCTTTGCAAAGGTGCTATTTGTGCTGAGTTAGTAACCTCGAGTTGTTCTTCCTCTAGAGGTGTTGTGACAGAATTTGCTTTTGTCAATCATTGATCCCATTGTGGAGTTTCCAATTTTGTTTCCTGATTCAATTATATTATCTGTTGCCCAATCTCTGTCTCGTTATTGTAATTAAACTTGAAATCTCATCTGATTCTGCTCTCCTCTCTTCCTGTTCTATTTCCTGCGCAATACCACTAAGTTCTGTCGGTTGCTCCTTTTCTTTGGGAGTTTGTACTCTGGGAATCTCATCTCAAACGTATGTCCCGGCATTCCATTGGGGCGTCGGTGGTAGTTCGCAATCTATAGGTGACCAATAAGTTTGCGTGACCCCAATTCCCTGGTGTCTCTCGATTTGCTTGGTCTGTTCTGAACTGCTTATCTCATCCACCTTCCCCCCCCCCCCCGCCACCCCCCCCAATATTCATTACAAGTAAACCCTTTAAAAGGTAAGAAAACGTGTTTCTGCCATCTGTCGCCTATGTGTGTGCCATCAATTTTGACTATCTCTAACCTCCCAAAGGAAATTTTAAAAGAAAATTTAAGTGTTAACAGGTTTTATTTTCAATTTTAATGTGAACCAGAAAAGTGGACAAAATGGCGGATGTCCACTTAATGGCGGATGGTGGTGAACATCTGCCCGGAGGTGAGCCGAGTGAAGGGCCTATTGGGAAGGAGCGCAGCATAGGAATGGAATGTCCCTCGCTCCTGATGCCATTCAAAACCCCTCTCCTACGGGAGTAAGTAGAGGTTAGGAGTCTGGTGAAATGTCCACCCAGGCCATGTTGAAACACAATGGGGACAAATGTGGCTGGGGATGGAGAGGGTGTCATTGATCGGACTAGGAGATGAGCAAGGAATGTAGGCACGCTAGGACGGCTTGTGGTGCCATACGCTGTGACCATGCCACACCCTCCCCCCCCAGTCCTGAAACCATGGTGTTGACCAGGTGGGCAATGGGACCCAGTCACAATGTTCCCCTCGGGTTTGTGGAGTCAGAAAGCTCCCAAAGGGATGAGGTTATAGGAGTGGACACAAGAGAGCCTGTGGTGATAGTCCGAACCCTCAATCTGTCTGATGAATCATGAACCTTAAAGGGCTGAACAACTGTAGCCAAGTGTCGCAGGGTAGAAGAGGTCATCAAAGAAGGGACGAGCACACACTTAAAAGACCAGCTAAGTGAAGTGTCAAATTAGGGGGGGGGGACGCTTGGCCTGGAGGGGTGGAGGAAATAATGATGTGCTCTATGGAGGGGTCAACTGCGGATCATATGGGAACATTGTACAATTTAATTGACAAAAATTTCATGTTTTATCTCTCCTGAGCACATTGGACACGCATTTGGGTCATTTGGGTTCTTGGAGTTCTTGGAGAATGGTAAAGAATATTAAACACAACACAGTAAGAGACTGTTTGGCCATTTTCTGTGACAAAAAGGTCCTGGTGCTGGGGCATATCGGGTTAACAGAGCCTCAAGCCTGACAATATATATTCCAGGGTATGTATGTGTATGTATATATATATATATATATATATATATATATATATATATATATATATATATATATATATATATATATATATATATATATATATATATATATATATACAGTCACGTGAAAAAGTAAGTACACCCCATGTAAAGTTTTGACTTTTCAACATATTTCAACATACAGCTATTTGATCTTCATTTCAACAATATTGACAGATAAAGGTGATATAATATAACAAATCTCATGAAACATTTACATTTTGTAGTCCATTGTATAATTTAAATAAATATAAATGCAAATTTCGCATGTGGAAAAAGTAAGTACACCCTTGGCACAAATAGGTGGTATTGCCCCCTTTGGCAGAAACAACCTCAAGTAGGCGTTTCTTATAACTGTCTACCAGTCTCTGACATCAACTGGGAGAAACTTTAGCCCACTCATCCATGCAGAATTATTTCAGCTCTGCGATGTTTGAGGGGTTTCTTGCATGCACAGCTCGTTTCAAATCCCCCCACAACATCTCGATGGGATTTAGATCTGGGCTTTGACTTGGACATTCCAGAACCCTCCATTTCTTTCTTTTCAGCCATTCCTTGGTGGATTTACTGGTATGTTTAGAGTCATTGTCATTTTCAAGGTCCACCTTCGGTTGAGCTTCAACTTTCCGACAGATGGCCTCACATTATCCTCAAGCACCCTCTGGTACAATGAAGAATTCATAGTGGATTCTATGATTGTGAGCTGCCCAGGCCCTGATGCAGCAAAGCTGCCCCAAACCATAATATTTGCACCACCATGCTTTACAGTTGGTATCAGGTTCTTGTGGTCAAATGCTGTCTTTGGTTTTCGCCAAACATGTCTTCTGGTACTGTGGCCAAAGAGCTCTACCTTTGACTCATCTGTCCAGAGCACATTGTTCCAGAAGTGCTGGTCTTTGCCTCGGTGCTTCCAGAAGTGCTGGGCAAGACTAAAGTTCATTGGCAAACTTTAGTCTTGCCCTGATGTTCTTTCTGGACAGCAAAGGTTTCCTCCTGGCACACCTCCCATGTAGATCAAATTTGTGCAGCCTCTTTCTAATGGTAGACTCGTGCACTTTGACATCAACAGTGGCAAGAGCTACCTGTCGATCCCGTGATGACATTCTGGGATTCTTAGAGACTTTTTTCAGCATCTTGCGGTCTGCTCTCGGGCTGAACTTGCTGGGGTGGCCTGGCCTGAACAAGTTGGCAGTTCTTTGGAATCTTCTCCACTTGTAGATGATCTTCCAGACAGTCGAATGATTGATTTCAAATTGTTTAGAGATCTTTTTAAACCCCTGCCCAGACTCGTAGGCATCTATAACCTTCTTTCTGAAGGCCTCAGATAGCTCTTTTGATCTAGGCATGGTGACGCCGCACACTTCAACAACAAAGAGCAAACCAAACTAAATGTCTGAGGTTTAAATAAGACAGGTTCCTCCAAGATCCTCTCTAACGATGTTCTAATCATTTGCACCTGAGCTGGTGCACCTGATTCTAATTTTAGGTATTTGAAGTAGTGATAAATGTAAGGGTGTACTTACTTTTTCCACATGCGAAATTTGCATTTATGTTTATTTAAATTATACAATGGACTACAAAATGTAAATGTTTCATGATATTTGTGATATTATATCACCTTTATCTATCAATATTGTTGAAATGAAGATCAAATAGCTGTATGTTGAAATATGTTGAAAAACTCAAAACTTTACATTGGGTGCACTTACTTTTTCACGTGACTGTATATATATATATATTCGGCCTCAGCTGCCCATACCAGGAAGCTGAGGACAATATATATACATATCCCAGAATGTAGCACTGAAAAACTGCATCTTGTCATGAAAATGGTATTAATCATTGCTTCCCATTGATTGGATATTCAACTGGGAGAGATGAGGCTGAGTATAAATGAGCGCTAAGGTACTATATATTTTGTGTGGTACAAATAAATTTACAATACCAAGAGGAAATATTGGGCTTAGGCTTATGATAAATATTCACACATGAAGAGGGGAGATGCAGCAACAGTGCACGAATTTATTAAGAAGGATACAAAATGAGGAGAAATACATCAGAAAAAGGAGACAAGTGGATTATTTGAAAGTATTATGAGGGAGAGGAAATGTTATTACAGACATACATTTTATACCCTTGCTTCAGGGCTGATGAATCCAGGTAATAAATGCCACATTGTGATAACGACGAGTTGGAAACGAGTGTTCAGATAATATTTGGAATTCGTTTTGGTTGTATTTTTCTCGAACAATAATTTGGCTGTCCTCGGAAACAGGCAAATACTGAGTGATAAAAAATGTCATATTTTAGATCACACTTGCTTAAAAAGAGCACCAATTAACCTTTTCTTTGCTCTTAAATATGTACACTTATAGGATATTGATCACATAGTCCCATGGGATATTGATCCCAAAATAGTCAATAGATAAGAGTACAATTAAATTTCATAAATTAATGAAATATAACATATTTTTGCCACCTTTGCACTTTTTTCAAATAATGCACAATTTCCTCCAGAAAATTGTTGAAATAAAAAAAATCTTTTAGTCACTACATATGTAGGTTGCAGTGGAACAAAACAAAAAAACCTGAATAAATTACTAAATCTTCGCTTATTCCACACAGAAATCCTAAAATGGCCTGGACAGTGTTATTGCCACCTTTTTTTTTGGTTTTGTATTTCATTCATTCATTCATTCATATTCATACAAGATCGAGGCTCGTGTAAGAACGAACATAAATGACACAAAAACAAACGAACACATAAGACAAAATAAAGGGAGCAGGAGACAAGATGGGGAGAGAGGGGAAGCACACAAGTACAATATTTGAGAGCAGGGACATCAGGAGATCTGTGGGAGGGAGAGAGCTTGGGGGGAGGAGACATGGGAAGGGGGTGGGGGTGGGAGAGGTAAAAAAACAAACACATGGACACAGCTAGGACTTCCAGGAAAGAGGTCGGTATTTCAGAAAAGAGGATCTGGGGTGAATTAACGGGGGTACAAAAGATCAAGGTTTTGGATGGGGGAAGATAAGAGATGGTGGTGAACAGCTGTTTTAAAGACCTGGAGGGAGGAGTGGGATTGAAGAGAGTGAGGGAGTTTGTTCCAGAGGCGGGAGAAAAGAGGAATGAAAGCGTGGTGAGCAGAGAGTCTTGATTTTGGCAGTTTCGCCAAAGACGGTTGCTGGCAGATCTTGTGAGACCTGTAGGAGTATTTGGAGGACAGAGAACAGACAGGGCTTGGGGGGTGGGGGTGGCTAGGCCAGAGAGGAGTCGGTAGAAGACAGAAAGACCACCTACCTGCCTGCGGTGAGTGAAAGGCCCTCAGAGTCAGCTTCGTCGCAGGAAATTCCAATGATTCTGAAAGATTCGGTTTCAACAGTGTGAAGCCGAGCTAGGTGTGAGGCAGGAGCACCAGCCCAGAGGGGGGAACAGTATTCCATTGAGCTTTTAGCGTTTTTAGCTTTACCTTTTTAGCTTTTATGTTTTAGCTTGTACCTTTTAGAAGTTGCAAGAAATAATTAGGTGTCAAGCAGGTGATTCTCCTTTACTTTGGAAATGAACTCACCGATGGTGAGTTGCAGGTGCCTGCAATATAAAAATCACTCATTCAACCAGTTTGAATAGAGAAAAGGAGTCATTCTGCTGTTTTTTGTCATTATGTGCACCACAATGAGCATGGAGAAAAGAAAGAAAACCAGATAATTGTCTGAGGAGGTCAGACACAAGATTGTAGCCAAGCATGGACAATCTCAAGGCTACAAATCCATCTCCAGAAATATTGATGTTCCTGTGTCCACCACACGAAATGCTATCAGGAGGTTTAAGGCCCATGGCACTGCAGCCAACCTCCCTGGATGTGGCTGCAAGAGAAAACTTAATTGAAGATTGCAGCGAAGGATTGTTTGAATGGTGGAGAAAGCACCTCGATCAACTGCCAAACAGATTCAAGAGCTGACCTTCAGACACAAGGTACGACAGTTTCAACTTGTACCATCCGTCGCCAACTCAATGAAAGGGGGTTGTATGGGAGGAGGAAGAGAGGGAGAGAGGGAGAGAGGGAGAGAGGGAGAGAGGGAGAGAGGAAGAGAGGGAGAGAGGGAGAGAGAAGGAGAGAGGGAGAGAGGGAGAGAGGGAGAGAGGGAGAGAGGGAGAGAGGGAGAGAGAGGGAGAGAGGGAGAGAGGGAGAGAGGGAGAGAGGCTCCTTTGTGAGCTTCTGTTTTCGACATCTTGCTTTCCACAGCCTGTGTTTGACGAGTCTAATAAATATATCAGTTGTTCCTTCTCTGAGTCTCGAGTCCTAAGTTTCCAATCCGACATATATATATATATATATATATGTCAAATCTACTTAACCCTCGGCTATCGCGCCTAATTGGTGCCGCGATCGGTGCGCGTTAGCCGAAATCGCAATAGCCGAACTGAAGAACGCATGGTAATAATTCGAGTTGGTGCCAGGACCCCCAAGTTGACCACATATTTTACCTATTTTTGCCACTTTTTTACCAAGTGTTTCTACCATGTCAAGACCTACCTATGTAAACATAAAGACCTATGTTTCTACCATTTCTACCATAAAACAAGAATCACAATATGTAAATAAAAATAAAATGGTAAAAAAGTACTTTTTTTACCATTTTATTTACCTTTTTGGGGACGATGAGGGGCTTAGGTGGTTGGGTAGGTTCCGAGGCTTGGGTTGAGTCTTATTGACCACCCCTACGTGCCTCTAACTCGTCCAGAATTGTGTCAGCTGTAGCACCAGAGAAGCGCTCAACGTCAGAGGGCTCGTCAAAGACAGAGGGCTGTGCCTTGTTGCGACGCTGGAAGCAGGATCGGCGTCATGGGGGGGCATTCACGGGCCATGCCCACCCAAATGAGTTATTGTGCCCCCCCCCCCCCCAACACACACCCGCAGGCCAAGCCTTTGGCGCCAAACTTGCACGTCAGCTATATTTTGTGCAGTGTGTGTGTGTTTGTTTGTGTGTGTGTGTGTGTGTGTGTGTGTGTGTGTGTGTGTGTGTGTGTTTGCGTGAAAGAGAGAGACTTTGCAGTATGTTTTTAAATTGGAATTGGGTTGGTGTGTTGGGTGTTGACGGCAAACTCTTATTATCAAGCATTTACATCATAGATTGAGGTCTCGAACGGTAGTTCGTGCCCCCCCCCCCCCCCCGCGGTTACCATAATGTCCCCCGATTATACTTGTTCTGACGCCGAGTCTGGCCGTAAGAATTCGGTGATCTGGCATTGGCGGAGGGAGTTGACGTGGGCATGATACTGCTCCGCGTAACCTGCCAGTGCCGTATTAATAAAGGAGCACCTTGCTTCACTGTTGATTGTTAAATCTTATCTACGTTTCTACGATAATCACGGTTTTAGTAAATACCTCGCACTGTTGACTCATTTATCCCAAATTTCTTTCCAACACTTCGCCTTGTTTCACCATTGTCTATCAACTGCACAATTTAGAATTTCTGAGCGTAAGTTAAGTTCTTCCTCTTCTTGATTTCCCTTGATTTCTCTTTCCCCACGCTCGGTGATGACGTAGCACCCTTTCCACCATTTCCGGTGCGCTATAGCGCGTATTTGGGGCGCGATAGTCATGTGTTGTGCAGTTTTTTAGGTAGCCGCGATAGCAGAGAAACGCGATAGCTGAGTTCGCGATAGCCGAGGGTTGAGTGTATATATATATATATATATATATTGTTGCGGATTCGGGGGTTGGCGCTCCCCTTATCAAGGGGGGGGGGGTTAATCCCCTTGTCTTTTAAGCTGGCCATCCCCCAATCCTGGAAGCTATGACGCTCCTTCCGGTCGGAATCAGCTAGGGTGATTGGTCAATGAAGTCCCAAATACCTACTTACTGACCCGACCGTAAAGCAGGGAAATAACTCCCGCTCGAACCATGGATAAGATGGAAATTGCCGAGCGGTTAGCAATCCGCGGCCCGAGCCATTAACAAAGACTAACCCGATCCTGAGCGGTTTCCAAATCGTGCCACAGGTACTCAATTGAGAAAAGACGCAAACGATCGAATAAGAGGAAACCCAGAAAATAAGAAGAACAAAGAGTGGGTTTATTTATTATGTACAAAAACCCAAAGAGGAAACGAAAGGAATATACAAGAAGAAGAAGAAACAAAAGGACACAGGGCAGGCTTACCTATACAGTCTTAACTTATCATGACCCCAGGACAAACATACACACTCACACGGGATGGTAGCTGGTAGGGGAGGAAGGTCCAGGCAGATGGGTCCAGGCAGGTCGACTCCGTCCAGGCTACGGGTCCGCGGGCGAAGAACGGCAGGCAGCTTCGCGTGTCGTTGGCGCGCGACCGGACCTTACATATGCGAGGGGCCGGAATGCTGCATACGTATAGCATGCCAAACGCTCTCTCTCCCCCGATCAATCAATGTCCATATCAAACAGGCAGTTCGTAACAACGAGCTCTCTCGGCGCCGTTCTTCAATAAACAGTTCGTGCAATGCAATCCCCAGCGCAGTTCATTACCATCGATGGTTCACTGCGCAGTCCGTTCAGAAAGGAGTCCCCCTGCGCAGTCCGTGATGGGGCTTGGCACATGCGCTTATAGATCAATCCGCGCTTCATAGAGCCACGCCCGCCAGTGAGCTCACCTCACCCCTGGTTGGTTAGCGAGGGCTCACCGGCTCCGCCCTTGACAGCTCGTTGGCAGGGCCACGCCTCGTTCTTGGCGCTCCGCCCCCTTCTTCTCCAAGCTTGACCGCGTGCGTAATGGCGTTTGGAGCGAGCTTCAGCTCAAAGGCAGCGAACGCTGCTGGAAGGGCTGCGTAACACAATTTGGAGAGAGAGAGACTGGCAAAATGGACGGAATGGGGTCTATCTTATTTGATTAATGCAACGCAGATTCAACTATTGGGAACACAGCCTTAACTAGACACATACTAAGGAAATAACTGAAAGTCCTATGGTGTCCTACGTGTTGCTGTGGCCTAACTATGGGTGCGACCTTTAACCTTTTAAATGATGGAATATTATTGACAAGTATTTACAAAGTGAGGGGTTCTCAAAACCGCAACAAAATATATATACATACATACATACATACTGTATACATACATACATACATACATACATGCATACATATATATATATATATATATATATATATATATATATATATATGCAAAAGTACCCGGGGAAGCCAAATTTGATTTCTCTCACCTCCCCTTCCTGTTCAGGCTGGAGTTCCCCAAGGCAGTGTTCTGTGCCCTGTGCTTTTCTGGTCTTCATCAATGATCTCTCTGACTCTCTGGAAAATCTTATCAACCTATTTGCTGATGACTCCACTCTCTGCCGCTCCATACCTCATCCCTCAGATCGGCAGTCTGCAGTATCCTCACTCTCTGCAGACCTGGACAAAATCACAGACTGGACAAACAAGTGGAACATGTCTTTCAATCCTGACAAATCTCACTCTTACTTTATCTCTCCGAAAAGACCGAATGGACAACCCTCCCATCTACTTTCTTAACAAACCTCTCCAATAGGTTCTGTCATTCAAGCTTTTGGGTCTCACTATCTGCCATGATCTTTCCTGGGAAAACCACATTTCCAAACTGGCATCCAAAGCCAGTCAACAACTGGGCATCCTGTGTCGTGCGAAGTCCTTCCTTGGCACACCTGAGCTCCTCACCACATACAAGGCTTTCATCCACAGCTCAATGGAATACTGCTCTCCCCTCTGGGCTGGTGCTCCTGCCTCACACCCAGCTCGGCTTCACACTTTTGAAACCAAAGCTTTCAGAATCATTGGAATCTCCCGCGATGAAGCTGATTGTGAGGGCCTTTCACTCACTCACCGCAGGCAGGTAGGTGGTCTTTCTGTCTTCTACCGACTCCTATCTGGCCTACTCCCCCAGCTCTATCTGTGCTGTGTCCCACAAATATTCCTACAGGTCGCACAAGAGCTGCCAGCAACCCTCTCCTACTGAAATGGCCAAAGTCAAGACTCTCTGCTCACCTTCACTCTTTCAGTCCTCTTTTCTCCCGCCTCTGAAACAAACTCCCTCACTCTCTTCGATCCCACTCTTCCCTCCAGGTCTTCAAAACAGCTGTTCACCACCATCTCTTATCTTCCCCCATCCAAAACCTTGATCTTTTCTACCCCCGTTAATTCACCCCAGATCCACTTTTTTAAAATACCGACTTCTTTCCTGGAAGTCCTAGCACTGTCCATGTGTTTTATACCTCTCCCACCCCCTTCTTCCCATGCCTCCTCCCTCCAAGCCCTCTCCCTCACACAGATCTCCTGATGTCCCTGTTCTCCACTGTTGTACTTGTGTGCTTCCCTCTCTCTCCCCATCTTGTCTCCCACTCCCTTTATTACATGTTTTTATTATGTTATTATATGTGTACGGTGTTTTTTTTGTGATTAATGTTAGCTCTTACACAAACCTCGATATTGTATACAAAAAAAAAAAAAAATGGCAGAATGATGTTCTGTTCAATGAACCAATCGATCAGAGAAGGGATTTTAAATGTATCGATTCATAGCCATTCAATAATGTCAATACGTCCATCGCGTTATGGCACAGATCCAGCATAACATACACGCTTCATGTGATGTGTGTGAAATGACGTCATTATTTTATTATTTTATAATTGGAATCGGAAGCATAAATCGGCAGATTATTTTTTTCTGCTGGGCAGAAATGTGTGAAATCGGCAGATTATATATATATATATATATATATATATATATATATATATATATATATATATATATATATAAACAGTTGTCTGTGTGTGTGTGTCCAGTTTTTTTGTGTCCGCGTTTTATTCAGAGATGGCTGAACAGATCTTTATCAACCTTTCAGAGGTTCATCAGCGAGTGCCTCGGAGTGTTTTAGGTAATTTAAAAAAAAAAAAAAAAAAAAAAAAATCGGACAATAGCGCCGAAGCATTTTTAAATGAATGACAGTTATATACAAGTACACATTCACATAAATAAATACAAAACAATTACCAGACATTTGAATACAAATAAATCAAACTATTCCGGAAGTGTACAAATTTGGTAGTACGGCTTCCTCTTCTTCCTGATCGGCATCACACTTAACTCAGAAACGTGAGCCACTCTCCTGCCTCCCCCTCCTCTCCCCTTCCCCCCTCCTCTCCTCTCCCCTTCCCCCCTCCTTCGCCCTTCCCCCCACCACCCCCCCCAACCCCCCGATAAATTTCTAGCTGATACACCATTTAAATGGTTCGGTAATGGAATGTGCAGAGGTTGTTTCACTTGAAAAGGAGAGAGAGTGTGAATCAAGAGGCAAGAAGAACAGCCGGGAAGGCAAATTTTGAGGATATGAGAAGAAAGTTTTTATGTGCCCTTGATTTGGAAAACTTTTGTTTGGGCAATCCAATTGTGAGAAATGGGAAACTTTGAAAAGGTGCAGTACCTTCAGACAGTATTCACACCCCTTGCCTTTTTTCACATTTTGTTGTATTACAGCCTGAATTTAAAGTGGATTAAATTGAGATTTTTTTGTCACTGATCTACACATACACGACCGGTCAAAAGTTTTAGAACACCTCAATTTTTCCAGTTTTTATTGAAATTTACACAGTTTAATGTCTCAATGTACTCTGAAATTAAGCATAGAACAAATAAACAATTGAAAAATAATAAAAAGAAATCATAGAATCATTTTGTTTAACAAAATGTAATTTTAATTTTTGACTCAGCAAAGTAGCCTTTTGCAGATATAACCGCCGAACACACTCGTGGCATTATTTCTCTAATGGAAATCAAATATTGTTCGGGAAGTTCTTCCCAACACTGTTGCAGAAGTTCCCACAAATGTGTTGCACTTGTATGTTGCTTTGCTTTCACCCTTCTGTCCAGTTCATCCCAAACCAGCTCGATGGGGTTTAAGTCTGGAGACTGTGCTGGCCATTCCATGATTTGAAGCCTTCCGTCTTGTTCTTCCTTGAAGGTAGTTTTGACATAGCCTGGAGGTGTGTTTAGGGTCATTATCTTGCTGGAGGATGAACCCCTGACCAACTCGGCGTATACCAGAGGGTATTGCATGGCGCAGCAAAATGCTGTGGTAGCCCTTTTGGTTCAGAGTGCTAGTCACTCTGTGCAAGTCGTCGACTCTGGATCCAGAAAAAGAGCCCCAGACCATCACGCTTCCTCCTCCATATTTGACAGTTGGTGTCACACACTGAGGAACCATGCTTTTGCCAACTCGACGGTGTACAAAAACCCAGCGTGATGAACCAAAGATTTCAAATTTTGATTCATCGGTCCATAAGACCTTCCTCCAGTCTTCAGTAGTTCACTGGCGGTGCTTCATGGCCCAGGCAAGCCTCTTTTTCTTATTTTGCCATCTTAGCAATGGCTTTCTTACTGCCACTTGGCCTGTAAAACCTGCAGCTCGAAGTCTTCTCTTCCCAGTTGAAACTGAGACTTGCTTACTTCGACCAGTGTTAAGCTGTGCTTGAAGCTGTTGTCCTGTGAGCCGCCTATCACGCAAGCTGTTGACTCTCAGAAACTTGTCTTCTGATTCTGTTGTGGCTTTGGGTCTGCCAGACCGCTTCCTGTCAGAGTTTCTTACAGTTTCCAAGTGCCTTTTGATGGTGTAGGAAAATGTACTCACTGACACGTTGGCTTTGTTTGCAATATATTTGCAATGATTCTATGATTTCTTTTTTATCTCCAATTGTTTATTTGTTCTAGCGTATTGTATATTTGAGTACATTGAGACATTAAACTGTATAAATTTCAATTAAAACTGGAAAAATTGAGGTGTTCTAAAACTTTTGACAGGTGGTGTAATACCCCATGATGTAAAGGTGGATTTTTTTTGGTTTGGACATTTTTACAAAATAATTAAAAATGAAATCGAGAAATATCTAATTTACATAAGTATTCAACCTATTGAGTCAACACTTCATAGAAGCGCCTTTGGCAGCGATTACAGCTTCATGTCTTCTTGGTTATGTCTGTATCAGCTTTGAACATCTGGATTTGGGGAAGTTTCTCCCATTCTTTGTTGCAAATTTACTCACGCTCTGTAAAGTTGGATGGGTAGCATCGGTGAAGAGCATTCCTCAAGTCTTTCCACAGATCCCTAATGGGATTCAAGTCTGTGCTTTGGGTGAGACACTTCAAGGCCTTTCACGTTCTTGGTCTGAAGCCACTCCAGTGTTGCTTTGGCTGTATGCTTGGGGTCATTTTCCTGTTGGAATGGAAATCTTCACTTGTCGAATGTCTCTTGCACTCTGAAGCAGGTTCTCTTCAAGGATTTGCCTGTATTTGGCTCCATTCATTGTTCCCTCTAACCATACAAGTCCCACAGTCTCTGCCACTGAAAAAGATCCCCATAGCATGATGCTGCCTCCACCATGCTTCATGGTAGGGATGGTGTTCAATGGGTGATGAGCTGCGCTCAGTTTCTGCCAGACGTAGCACTTTGCATTCATGTCAAACTTTTAAATTTTGGTCTCATCAGACCACATAATATTTTGCCTCATGCTCTCAGAGTCCTTCACATGCCTTCTTGCAAACTCCAGATGTGCTGTCATGTGTCTTTTTCTCTGGAGTGTCTTCTGTCTGGTCACTCTCCCATAAAGCCTAGATTTGTGAAGTGCTGCAGGGACTGTTGGCCTCCTGGCAGGTTTCCCATCTCAGCCAAGGAACTCTGTAGTTCTGTCAGTGGTCATGGGGTTCTTGATCACCTCCTTGACCAAGGTTTTTCTTGCCCAGTTGCTCAGTTTGGTCAGATGGCCAGCTCTATGATGAGTTTGGGTAGTTCCATATTCTTTCCATTTGAAGTTCCTTGGACTTCCTAGTAGAATTTCTGCACTGACAAGCACTATCAACTGTTGGACCTTGTATATAAAGGTGTGTTTCTTTCAAAATCATGTCAAACCAATTGTATTGGCCACAGGTAGGCTCCAATCAAGTTGTAGAGACGTCTCAAGGATAATCAAAGGAAATTGGATGCACCTGAGCTCAATTTGGAATGTCATAGCAAAGGGATTGGATAATTATTGACTCAAGATATTTCAGCATTTCATTTTTAATTACTTTGTAAAATTTTCTCGAAAAAAATTACACTTTGACATTATTTGTTATTATGTGTAGATCATTGACAAAAAAAAAAACTCAATTAAACCCATTTTAAATTCAGGCTGCAACACAAAAAAATGTGAAAAAGTCGAAGGGTGTGAATACTTTCTGAAGAGACTGTACTGTATACTGAAAAATGTGGAAACAGACAACGGACGTTGCTGAAATTCGGAACATATTACCTCGATGTACAAAGCATTTACCTTTGAAACTTGCATCTGGTTTAGTGTAGTAGAAGCCGAGAAACGAATTTTCAGTCCCTGTGTTAAGGTTGGATACAGAGAAACCGTTCCTATAAAAAG
The DNA here is from genome assembly GCF_964187855.1 of Myxine glutinosa. Taxonomy (NCBI): domain Eukaryota; kingdom Metazoa; phylum Chordata; class Myxini; order Myxiniformes; family Myxinidae; genus Myxine; species Myxine glutinosa. The sequence goes on from NC_136268.1 coordinate 122,900,106, forward strand.
GAGAGGAGCTTTGCGCCTGCCTTGATTACTTTGAGTTGTAAAGATAGAGACAGGGAGAGACTATGGGTGTGGTATATCACCATACCTACCACATGGTGTGTGGTGTGGTATATAGAATCATGAGGATATCCGTTGCAATATGCGCTACCAAATTCGACCAGTCATTAAATTATACACATGAACGAGCGTCTTTTTGTCTTTCAGCTAAATTTATTCTGGTTTCTTCAAACAAATCGCGATTTTAGTCCGCGATGTTCTTACCTCATACCAACGCACGTCCGAGTGTATGCGCATGCGTTATTCAATAATTACACCTAATTTTTGCCACGTTCTGTGAAACGAGATTGATATGAAAACATTCATGTTGTCTTTGTTGCTAAATGTATTCTGGTTTCTTCAAACAAATCGCGATTTCAGTGCGCAATATTCTTACCTCATACTTGGCTATGAGCCAGACCCCCCAAATTGACCGGTCGGTACCATACAGATGGAGTAAGGCTCATTGTGATTTTTAGCAAGATATATGTCCCTAGATATGAAAAAAAAGTGATAGCAGTGTATAACTCTCGGCCATCTCTGTGTTATCACCCGAAATATTATTATACGCCCGCTTCGCTTCGCCAAAAAATGTGATATTTGCTAAAATTGGAATAAATATGTTTTTAAGGACCACAGAGTGCCAATAATTTGCATACTGGATGCCAACTAATATAGTAATAGAAATATAGAACATTTGTGGGGGTTATTTATCAAATTTTTGATATAATGACAAAAAATATGTTAAATTTAGTGAAAAAGTGGTCGAAATCGCTTCGAGTTCAGAATTCACATTGTACATTTTTGTCAATATTTCAAAAATGAAAACTCCCAGAGTAACATTTGACCCCTCAAAATCTTCGCAAGAAACCTTCCGTCAAGATGGTTGAACGGTTGGTTGAACGGTTAGGGGGTATGGTTGAACATATTTTGAACTTTGCCAAAATATGTGCCCCAAGCAACCACCATATTCCAAAGTAATGATATATTCCAATGCAGTGGTTCCTTGCGAAGATTTTGAGGGGTCAAATGTTACTCTGGGAGTTTTCATTTGTGAAATATTGACAAAAATGTACAATGTGAATTCTGAACTTGAAGCGATTTCGACCACTTTTTCACTAAATTTAACATATTTTTTGTCATTATATCAAAAATTTGATAAATAACCCCCACAAATGTTCTATATTTCTATTACTATATTAGTTGGCATCCAGTATGCAAATTATTGGCACTCTGTGGTCCTTAAAAACATTTATTCAAATTTTAGCAAATATCACATTTTTTGGCGAAGCGAAGCGGGCGTATAATAATATTTCGGGTGATAACACAGAGATGGCCGAGAGTTATACACTGCTATCACTTTTTTTTCATATCTAGGGACATATATCTTGCTAAAAATCACAATGAGCCTTACTCCATCTGTATGGTACCGACCAGCCCCCTTGGCTCATAGCCTATACCAACGCACGTCCGAGTGTATGCGCATGCGCTATTCAATAATTACACCTAATTTGTGCCAAGTTCTGTGAAACGAGATTGATATGAAAACATTCATGTTGTCTTTGTTGCTAAATTTATTCTGGTTTCTTAAAACAAATCGCGATTTTAGTCCGCGATGTTCTTACCTCATACCAACGCACGTCCGAGTGTATGCGCATGTGCTATTCAAAAAGGCACCCCAACAACAAGAACAACAACGCGGTCCTCTCATAGAGCTGCTCGTCGCAGCTAAAAACAGTAAGACACGGTCTTTCACTCAGAGTGAGGAATACATGGAATGGTTTGCCTGCAAGTGTTTTGGCAATATAATTAGTGGATAGTTATAAAAATGAGTTGGATCGGTATATGTGAGTAGTGGGGATACAGGAGTATGAAGATGCCTCCAACCCTATAATTAGTGGATAGTTATAAAAATGAGTTGGATCGGTATATGTGAGTAGTGGGGATACAGGAGTATGAAGATGCCTCCAACCCATTTCGGGATGGAATGAGAGATGATGGCATAATTGTGCAGGCTTGAGGGCACTAATGGCCTCCTCCTGCTTTGAAGTTCCTTGCCAACCACAAAGGGAAACTCACTCAAAAAATGCATTTTGTCGTTGAAGACTTTGAATTTATACAGACTAGTAAGTATGTGGAGTTAGAACCTCTCCAGATTTTAGAGCAGTACTCTATACAAGGACGAATCAATCCTTTACATAGTTGAAGCAACTGTTGAGAGGAGAATAATTTTCAACATATAAACAGGACTCCTAATAGTCCAGTCAATCTATGACCGAAAATATGCTAACCTCAAACAAATTGCAAAAGAATGTATTTTAGTTGTTTCAATATCAGAACTGTTTCCTACATGACATATACAAAGACTAGAAACATTCAGCTTGGGGAACATTTTCAAAATTAGGTTTTCCTTGACCCACCCTGTATGTGGTTTTTAACCGCCTTGATATGAAACAGTCCGATTGTTATCGAATTTGATTATACATCACTGTGTTATCAGATTATCATTTCATCAGCCTAATCTCATTTCAAATAAACTTCTTCATAATGTGGACTACCTTTTTCACTTTCCTTTGCCTTAGGAATGTCTATGTTTCCCCGTGAAGGTCGGCTTGAAGGTCAACAGATGGTGCATTTGAACAACTGATGCCACGACAGTTTCCACATCCAACTGAACACTGCAAACCATCTTTTTTGCGGTTTCAGCGTCGACTGTCACAATCTGTTTTACAGTTACATCTTATGATCTTCAGTAGTTTCTCTGGTGCTGGAGGCAAGTGGGTACGGATAGGCTGAAGTCTGTCACCGGCTGTTATCCATCCCCAGTCCTCTGGAATCAAATCCCCATCTTGCCCTATCCACTGCTGAACTTGCAAGTAAACACGCTGACTGTGGTGTCTGGCTGCTGCTGACGTTGGCGGTAAGACATGAACATGGACAAATGAGGTATTAGTCATGACTTTGCTGCAAAATTTCCTGCACCTCAATAGATCCAAGCCTTCCCCAGGATTACCATTATACAGACAGGTAAGTGCTTTCTCCCCAGCCACAACAACTTCCTCCTTTGATGTCTTTCTGGAAAATACTTCAGCTTGGTGCTTGAAATGAGGGTCACTTTTAAGTTTTCTCAATGCAGCTCCCTTTCCAATTCCATATAAACGAGATGTTGTATCACATCCTGTTATGCTATGAACAAATGGGAGCAAACAACATATTTCAGGGCCAAGTCTTTGCTTGATGCATCTGATGTTCCACACACGCTTTTTCTTAACAGCTGTTTGTTTGGCCTCTGACTTGAAGTAGATATCTCTTGAGCAGATGTCTGCATGGTAGCATAAAAGCACAAGAAGATCGGTGTCTTCTCCAACTAATACTGTCACGTTTGCAGATGCTGATGACACTGTAGTCTGGCCAATCAGCAGGTCAGCATCCCCAGTAGCATGTAACGTCTTGATTCCCTTTTCTTCCATCTTCTTGCTGAGCAGATTGATGAAACGTTGTTTGTTTGCAGAGTTGGTCAAAAACTGCTGCTTCTTGGATTTGAGATGCATATCCTCTGTGAATCTGACTTCAGGTCCGTATGTTCCACCAGTGCGTCGCATGTGAGCATGGTCTTTTGTGGATGGGCCATTGCAATACCCATCGAAAACAACTGTGGGGTTTGAGTACTTCAAGACATACTCTACATACAATTTGCAGAGGGATGCAAAACTAGATCCTTGGGGCCATGGTATGTGTTGCAGCAGAGAACCACCGTCAAAAACATGATGCAGATCTTCTACGTTTGGTGCTGGCATGTCATATCCGGCTAAAGTCCATATTGCATCTGCAAGTGCTGGCTTCTGTGCCTCTCTGAGGAGACCAGATGAGTCAAACAATGAAGGAAAGCTACAGGGTTCATAAGTGAAGACTTCCGAGATGTCATCAAAGAGGCCGTTAGCTGCTGTAATTAAATGTTGAAACAGGAGCTGAGGGTCAACCTGTACTGATTCTCCATCTATCTTCACTGCTGTCTTGGCTCCAAGGGTTACAGCTTGGTTTTCCTTCTTAAAGGTGTAGCTCTGTACATTCTGAGAAACCATTGATTTGAGGACACGAAGGCCAACTTCTTTTGCTCTGTCAACATTTACACTTGCATCTGCTGTCACACCAGTTGCTATGTTCCAAAGGGTTGGATCCTCTGCAAATGGATTTCTATCCTCAAGGAAAGACAAAATTGTCTTGGTGTCATTGTAATCTCTAGATTTTCTTGCTGGCGTGTCTTCTTTGTGCTGTTCACTTGTGTAGAATTCAGTGTCTGTAAACTGCTGCATGGCAATGTTGATGTCTGCACAAGCTGGTCTGGAGAGTAACCACTGTGCTCTCTGAGATTCTGACATTCCGTGTCCTCTAGTCAATCCACCTGTTGATTTAATGCTTCTCATTAAAACCTGCTCTATTACAAGATCTGTAGATAAGCCAGCCCAAAAACGATCACTTCTCCTGAGTACATGGTGTCCAGATTCAAAGCAGGTGTACACTTCAGGGTGATCTGCTTCTAGATTTTGCATATTTGCAAGGACATGTAAGCTGATTTCACATAGAAATTGTGTCCAGCAGCAGCAAAATACGGCAACATGTCTTGTACAGACTGAAGATGAAGATGCCAGTTCCCTGTACGTTCTGCTTTTATAAACTTGTGGAGTATGTCTATCATATCCATGTACTGAAGCCAAAGAGATGGCGTGCGATGATGAATGAGTTCTACTTTTTCACACACAAGCTTTTCATTCATTTTGTCAACAACATTCTCCATACAGACTGACTCCGCAGTAACGTCTCCTTTCAGTAGATATTCATAGAGTTCAATACATTCTGACAAGACATTGTTGCTGGTTATCCTGGTAGGACCTTGAGCTGCTTCATCTTCAGAGACTATGACTTGAGGAATATCTGCAATATCTGGTTCCCTAGGCGTAACATCAGAAACATCATGTTCATTTGAATCTCTGATGTCATTGGACGTCGTCATGTTGATGCTCTTCAAAGAAGGGTACTCTGAATGCCTTTGAAATCAGCATAGCATTAAGGGCCTTGTCAACCAAAAAGTGTCCCCTGACAGCCCTTGATACAGACTTGTATTAGCATAGCTTGAAAACCAAATTTCCTTAGATTTCAAACTATTTTGTATCTGACCTCTGCCGAAAAGTCGCACGCAAAATCCGTCAAATTTATTTCGTTTTTAAAACTGTTTCCGCACTCTAGACTTTTCTAGACTTTGGATATATCATTAAGGCAATACTACTAAGCATGTTTATCAAAAAAGTATTACTTTTGCAATTTGTTTGAGGTCAAATTACAGATTGACTGGACTATAATGTCTTCGAGGCAGACATAGCTATTTGTGTAATGTGTGGATTCCAGGATAAATTTGATGTTAGGGTAATACGTACAGTCACGTGAAAAAGTAAGTACACCCCATGTAAAGTTTTGACTTTTTCAACATATTTCAACATACAGCTATTTGATCTTCATTTAAACAATATTGATCGATAAAGGTGATATAATATAACAAATATCATGAAACATTTACATTTTGTAGTCCATTGTATAATTTAAATAAACATAAATGCAAATTTCGCATGTGGAAAAAGTAAGTACACCCTTGGCTCTAATAGGTGGTATTGCCCCCTTTGGCAGAAACGACCTCAAGTAGGCGTTTCTTATAACTGTCTACCAGTCTCTGACATTGACTGGGAGAAATTTTTGCCCACTCCTCCATGCAGAATTCTTTCAGCTGTGCGATGTTTGAGGGGTTTCTTGCATGCACAGCTCGTTTCAAATCCCCCCACAACATCTCGATGGGATTTAGATCCGGGCTTTGACTTGACCATTCCAGAACCCTCCATTTCTTTCTTTTCAGCCATTCCTTGGTGGATTTACTGGTATGTTTAGGGTCATTGTCATGTTGCAAAGTCCACCTTTGGTTGAACTTCAACTGTCCGACAGATGGCCTCACATTATCCTTAAGCACCCTCTGGTACAATGAAGAATTCATCGTGGATTCCATGATGGTGAACTGCCCAGGCCCTGATGCAGCAAAGCTGCCCCAAACCATAATTTTCCACCACCTTGCTTTACAGTTGGTATCAGGTTCTTGTGGTCAAATGCTGTCTTTGGTTTTCGCCAAACATATCTTCTGGTACTGTTGCCAAATAGCTCTACCTTTCACTTTCCTGTCCAGAGCACATTGTACCAGAAGTGCTGGTCTTTGCCAATGTGTTCATTGGCAAACTTAGGCTTGCCCTGATGTTCTTTCTGGACAGCAAAGGTTTCCTCCTGGTACACCTCCCATGTAGGTCAAATTTGTGCAGCCTCTTTCTAATGGTAGACGTGTGCACTTTGACATCAACAGTGGCAAGAGCTACCTGTAGGTCCCGTGATGACATTCTGGGGTTCTTAGAGACTTCTTTCAGCATCTTGCGGTCTGCTCTAGGGCTGCACTTGCTGGGGCGGCCTGGCCTGAACATGTTGGCAGTTGTTTGGAATCTTCTCCACTTGTAGATGATCTTCGGGACAGTCGAATGATTGATTTCAAATTGTTTGGAGATCTTTTTAAATCCCTTCCCAGACTCGTAGGCATCTATAACCTTCTTTCTGAAGGCCTCAGAGAGCTCTTTTGGTCTAGGCATGGTGACGCCGCACACTTCAACAACAAAGAGCAAACCAAACTAAATGTCTGCGGTTTAAATAAGACAGGTTCCTCCAAGATCCTCTCTAACGATGTTCTAATCATTTGCACCTGAGCTGGTGCACCTGATTCTAATTTTAGGTATTTGGAAGTAGTGATACATGTAGATTGTAGGGGTGTACATACTTTTTCCACATGAGAAATTTGCATTTATGTTTATTTAAATTATACAATGGACTACAAAATGTAAATATTTCATGATATTTGTTATATTATATCACCTTTATCTATTAATATTGTTGAAATGAAGATCAAATAGCTGTATGTTGAAATATGTTGAAAAAGTCAAAACTTTACATGGGGTGTACTTACTTTTTCACGTGACTGTAGTGGGTTTATTGAATCACATCGTGTGAATGTGGAGTTTTCAATGGAGATTGGCGAGTTGAGGAGTTAGAGAGAGAGAATGTTGAGGGGGGGGAGAGAGAGAGAGAGAGAGAATAGTGAGGGGAGAGAGAGAGAGAGAGAATAGTGAGGGGAGAGAGAGAGAGAGAGAGAGAGAGAGAATGTTGAGGGGAGAGAGAGAGAGAGAGAGAGAGAATGTTGAGGGGAGAGAGAGAGAGAGAGAGAGAGAGAATGTTGAGGGGAGAGAGAGAGAGAGAGAGAGAGAGAGAGAGAGAGAATGTTGAGGGGAGAGAGAGAGAGAGAGAGAGAGAATGTTGAGGGGAGGGAGAGAGAGAGAGAGAGAATGTTGAGGGGACAGAGAGAGAGAGAATGTTGAGGGGAGAGAGAGAGAATGTTGAGGGGAGAGAGAGAGAGAGAATGTTGAGGGGAGAGAGAGAGAGAGAGAATGTTGAGGGGAGAGAGAGAGAGAGAGAATGTTGAGGGGAGAGAGAGAGAGAGAGAATGTTGAGGGGAGAGAGAGAGAGAGAATGTTGAGGGGAGAGAGAGAGAGAGAGAATGTTGAGGGGAGAGAGAGAGAGAGAGAATGTTGAGGGGAGAGAGAGAGAGAGAATGTTGAGGGGAGAGAGAGAGAGAATGTTGAGGGGAGAGAGAGAGAGAGAGAATGTTGAGGGGAGAGAGAGAGAGAGAGAGAATGTTGAGGGGAGAGAGAGAGAGAGAATGTTGAGGGGAGGGGGAGAGAGAGAGAGAGAGAATGTTGAGGGGAGAGAGAGAGAGAATGTTGAGGGGAGAGAGAGAGAGAGAGAGAATGTTGAGGGGAGAGAGAGAGAGAGAGAATGTTGAGGGGAGAGAGAGAGAGAATGTTGAGGGGAGAGAGAGAGAGAATGTTGAGGGGAGAGAGAGAGAGAGAGAATGTTGAGGGGAGAGAGAGAGAGAGAGAATGTTGAGGGGAGAGAGAGAGAGAGAGAATGTTGAGGGGAGAGAGAGAGAGAGAATGTTGAGGGGAGAGAGAGAGAGAATGTTGAGGGGAGAGAGAGAGAGAGAGAATGTTGAGGGGAGAGAGAGAGAGAGAGAATGTTGAGGGGAGAGAGAGAGAGAGAATGTTATGGGGAGAGAGAGAGAGAGAGAGAGAATGTTGAGGGGAGAGGGAGAGAATGTTGAGGGGGGAGAGAGAGAATGTTGAGGGGAGAGAGAGAGAGAGAGAATGTTGAGGGGAGAGAGAGAGAGAGAGAATGTTGAGGGGAGAGAGAGAGAGAATGTTGAGGGGAGAAAGAGAGAGAGAGGGAGAGAGAGAGAATGTTGAGGGGAGAGAGAGAGAGAGAATGTTGAGGGGAGAGAGAGAGAGAGAGAGAGAGAATGTTGAGGGGAGAGAGAGAGAGAGAGAGAGAGAGAATGTTGAGGGGAGAGAGAGTGAGAGAGAGAGAATGTTGAGGGGAGAGAGAGAGAGAGAGAGAGAATGTTGAGGGGAGAGAGAGAGAGAGAGAATGTTGAGGGGAGAGAGAGAGAGAGAGAATGTTGAGGGGAGAGAGAGAGAGAGAGATAGAATGTTGAGGGGAGAGAGGGAGAGAGAGAGAGAGAGAGAGAGAGAGAGAGAGAGAGAATGTTGAGGGGAGAGAGAGAGAGAATGTTGAGGAGAGAGAGAGAGAGAGCGAGAGAATGTTGAGGGGAGAGAGAGAGAGAGAGAGAATGTTGAGGGGAGAGAGAGAGAGAGAGAGAGAGAGAGAGAGAGAATGTTGAGGGGAGAGAGAGAGGGAGAGAGAGAGAGAGAGAGAGAGAGAGAATGTTGAGGGGAGAGAGAGAGAGAGAATGTTGAGGGGAGAGAGAGAGAATGTTGAGGGGAGAGAGAGAGAGAATGTTGAGGGGAGAGAGAGAGAGAGAGAGAGAATGTTGAGGGGAGAGAGAGAGAGAGAATGTTGAGGGGAGAGAGAGAGAGAGAATGTTGAGGGGAGAGAGAGAGAGAGAGAATGTTGAGGGGGGAGAGAGACTTGACTTTTATGTGCTTTTATTATAAAAGTATCAAAACACACATGCAAGAACACCGCAAAATTTTTACAAGAAAAAGAAAGTTGTACAAGCAAAAAGAATGTATATACATGTATATGTGGACCTTGAGCGTAGGTATAATTTACAAAAACAAACTCAACACCTCATCTGTAAAACAATCGTCGTTCACACTGCCGAAACTTATCCGGGCCGACACTATTCCTTTGAAGCAAAACATCACATTTTCATCTCTGCCACTCAATTTGATCTTTCTAGTTTTATATATTGCGAGTTTAGCAATTCCGCACAGAAAATTCAAGAAAGGGACCGCTGTCTTGTTCTTGGTGCTCCTTTCAATGCCATACACAAAAATTGCAACAGAAAAAACAAACTGAAATTTATAAAAGAGCTGTTGGAGGAAACAAAAAAGGGGTACCAATCTCTTACATTTCACAAAAGCATGGGTCACATTTTCAGCCTCTTCACAAAAAGGACAAACATTCAGTACAGAAGGATCAAACTTATTAAGTAAGTATTTGGTGACCAGGGCCTGATGAACTAGTCTCCAATTTAAGTCTCCGGTTCGACCTAAGGTTGGAGACCTATACATCTCTTTCCACACTGGAGATAGGAACGAATTAGCCGGAATGATCTCATCCCACCGATTTTTTAAAGGTTTTGTGAAACCCGGTATAAGCACCTCTTGGAATATCCCATAAATAACTTTTTTTCCCATCACATGGAACACACCGCAACCATCTGACTTTGAGAAGACACCCTGTTGTTTTTTTGAGGTGACTTGGAGCTCGGGGAAATAGAGACGAGAGTCCACCACTTCATCTGCCCCAGTCCACCCGATATTTAATTCCCTGAAAGTTTTAATCACAACTCTCAAAACTTTGTCCACCATTCTGGATGACCGAACCCCCACTTCTGATGTGAGAGAACCGGTGGATAACCATCCATTTAGGGAAGGCTTCATCAGGTCCCGAACTTTGTTTATTCCATTACGGGTGAAGCAATGCATAAATGACCTGGAGGTTGAAATTTCAGGGAATAATGGATTCAGAACCAATGGCTCATGCATATATTTTTTTGCATCGTAGGACACCTCTAATCGTTGTATTCCAAGGACTTGCCAGGCATTCAGAAGGCTCTGATGAAACTCGGGGAGCAGAGTCGTGTTGACATGCTGCAGGTCCATGAGGAAGAGCTCTCGGTCATACTTCAACCCATCTGCTTCCTGCAGCCAAGCGTTTGTGAGAGGCCGCCACGGGACACACTCACCATACAATAAACGCTTTATCGTCCCCATGCGGAAAGCCATTATCCGACTCGGAACATGTATCAAGCTTTGGCCACCTGCATTTCGGGGTCTGCACACCGTGTCTGGTCCAAGCCAATGGTGGCCTCCCCAGAAAACTGAGTTAGAACCCTCTGAATGCCTGTGACCAAGTATCTCGGAGGTTGGAGGGGGATAACTTTATGCCAAATAAAAGGAACCACCAGGTTATTTATTATTGTCACCCTTGCCTTAAGCGATAGAAGGTGGTGCAACCGTTTCCATCTAGCCAGTTTCTGCTTAATTCTTTCCAAGAAACCCTCCCAATTTTTTTGTTCATATGCTTGGACTCCGAGAAATAACCCTAAATATTTAAACCCCTCTTTGTTCCACTGCATTCCTCCTGGTAACACAGGCAGAGCTGAGGAAGGTGGACTGGGGCCCACCCATAAGGCAACACTTTTGTTCCAATTTACTTTTGCCGTGGAGGCGAGCTCAAACTGGGACAGACATCGAAAGACCTCACCCACATCATTTTGGCTGGAAACAGCAACACAAATGTCATCCGCATAAGCTGAAGTAACCATTTTGTGGTTTTTTGTTAAGGAGACTCCTTCCACTGAGTTTCGGAGCAAAGCTAGTAAAGGTTCGACCGAGAGACTGTATAGCATTCCTGAAAGCGGGCAGCCCTGACGGATGCCTCGCTGAAAGGGAAAAGGGCAACATAAGCTGTTGTTTACCTTCAACAGACAGGATGCATTTTCATACAACAACTTAACATAGGAAACAAAATTTTGTCCAAAACCAGCTCTCTGTAGTACAGCAAACAAAAAAGAATGGTCAACACTGTCAAAAGCTTTTTCTTGATCTAAAAGAACCAAACCAAAACCATGAGATGTAGTATGACCGAGACTGATCAAGTCTCTCACCAAAAAAATGTTATCGTAAATAGAACGCTCAGGAACACAATAAGACTGATCAATATCAATCAAAAGGGGGATGACTTCCTTTAGACGTATCGCGAGCGCCTTCGACAGTATTTTATAGTCCGTATTTAGGAGTGACACAGGCCGCCAATTTGTGGCGTCTTGCAAGTTCCCTTTTTTTGGAAGGAGACACAAAACTGACCTCCGGCAACTTAGTGGCAATTCACCTTGTTCAAGGCTATCATGAAAGATGTCAAGTAGAGTAGGGCCTAGAATGTCCCAAAAGGCCTTGTAAAATTCAACTGGGAGGCCGTCAAGTCCAGGGGCTTTCCCATCTTGAATTCCTTTAAGAGCAACAGTAAGTTCTCCGAGAGAGATGCCAGGCTCCAGTTGTTGTCGCTGGTCTTCAGACAGAGATGGGAGCAGTTCAAACATCTCGTTTCTGTTTTCCTGGTTCACAGTTCTCAAGGCAAACAGCTTTGAATAAAAGTTTCGTAATTCATCTTTGATGTCACTTTGAGAAGACAGAAGCGCACCGGCAGAAGAGCGCAAAGCGTGAATTTGTTGAGGGGTCTTGGCTGTCTTTTCCAGGTTGAAAAAGTCTTTGTTTGGTTTGTCAAGTTGGATATTGTCCATTCGCAGTCGGACGAAAGCACCAGATGCACGCTCTCTCACCATTTCAGCCAGTAGTGTTCTTTTCTCTGACAACTGCTGGACATTTTCATTGGACATTCCAGATTTCTGCTCACAATAAAGTATATCGTTTTTTAAGGCAGTTATCACACCGAGTGTGTTACAGGTATTATAACGACAGTATTGCTGGCAAAAACACTTAATTTGGGATTTTGTGCAATCCCACCATTGCCTTAAATTTAGGTAGGAAAACTTTTGCATTTCACATTCCTTCCATACCATTCTGAATGCTTCTTTGAAATGCTCACTTTGTAAAAGTTTGACATTGAAAGTCCAATATGCACTTCTACACACGTGATGAGGTAGGCCACATACAACAACAACCATGTGATGATCAGAAAAACCAGATGGCCTTATATATGAATTCTTGACAAGATTTACCTTATCATGGTTAACATAAATTCTATCCAAACGAGCCATTGTCAAAAGATTTCTTGCGGCACAAACCCACGTGTACTGCCGGATATTAGGGTTCTGTGCCCGCCACACATCCACAAGTTGAAATTTTTTAATGAGCTGTGCCAAAGGCCTTGCACTCGGTGGATGAGGCTCAGGAGTGTTTCTATCAAGTTGTGGGTTGAGGGTACAGTTGTAGTCTCCCCCCAAGCAAACCAACATGGACAGGTCAATAGTGCTTAAAAAACCTGCTAACTTGTGAAGAAAAGCACTTCTTGCAGAGTTCGCACTAGGGCAGTATACATTAGTCGTGCAAATCTTTTGGTTACCGCTGACAAACTCCACAGATAGTAAATGGCCCTTGCAAATTTCTCTACATCTGATCTCCAACGGCTGGAGTCTAGGATGTAAGACTACTGCAACACCAGCCTTGGCATCAACAAAAGCACTGGAGAAAAAGTGACAACCTTTAAAGATTTTACGCCACTCAACCTCAGAAGACTGATTTGCATGCGTCTCTTGTAACATCAGCACATCAATTTTTTCATTCTGAAATATTTGAAACACCTGGAGGCGACGCACACAACTGCGACCACCGTTGATGTTTAAGGATGCTACTTTTATCTCCACTCTGTTAACTATTCATAAAGTTCCTTGCCCGCTCGAGTTACACATTTTCTTAGCCTCTGGAATTGAGGTTCTGACATGTTAACCTGATAAGGTTCACGAATCATGTTCTTTGCAGTCAAAATAAAATCATGCAGATTCGGAAAGTAGTCTTTGATTTTTACATGTCTTTTCCTGAACGTTTCTTCAAGGAACTTAATAACATTTTCTTGAGAAACCATGGTGATGGTATTGTCATCACACGCCTCGCTCTCTTGAGCACCTGAAGCACTAAAGAGTGGAGTAGAAGAGGTTTCATCAGAATCAAGTGCTTCATCTTGATCTGCATCTTTTCCTCCTATTTGCTGAACACTTAGTTTTGGAAACAGCAATTCTACAGGGTCAAGGACCTCCGCACTCTTTGCAGACCCTTCCAAATTTACCATATCCTCTGTGGCTATAGGTATGTCCCCCTCCTCATCATCCCTTTCATTTTTATCTGTCAGGGAAGGGTTAACGTTATCCTCACAGTCGCAAGGACTTTCCCCTTTATCTATTTTTTCCTCACTAGCAGATCCAGCTGCTAACTCGTCTGAGCGAGTTTGGTAATCAGGACAAGGACTTACCACATCCTGAGAGGATCGACTATTTTCCGGGTCATACTCAATCTCAGCAAGTGGTGCCAGCGAATCTTCCTCATGTACACACACTTCCTGTACCATCTCCATTACCGCCAAGGAGTTTCCGGTGTAGGCCTCACCCTGGAGGTCCTGCGAACCTGACACGATCTGAATCTTATTTTGTTTTTCTTCGGAATCACCGGATTCATCACTTGAACGCTTCTGACCTTTTTTCCTGATGTCCACTACGGATACTTCCATGGTATCGTCCGCACTGTCATGTACCGTGGACGAAATGAGGGATGGTTCAACCACTTTTATTCCCACCTTAAGTGGAGGGGCAGGGTTAGTCACCTCACGCTCTAAGTCTATCACTCCCTCCCCCACCCCCCCGGTCGGGGGGGACGGGTCAGGCGCTTCACTCACCGCAGTCGGTGCGGTGGGTGGATTAACCACTCGATCCGCCTCCTCCCCTTCATGGTGCGGTGAAGAGGAGTCGCTCCTCACCAATCCTCCGCGTTCCTGCGGTTTAACCGCATTGGGACAGGCACTCCTCACATGCCCGTAAGCCCCACACTCGAAACACGTCATAGCCTCCGAGGAGGCATACATTTTGTATTCAAAGCCGTTGATTTTCACACTCAACACGACATTGAGCGTTTTTACATTTGCAGGCAGTATCATGTACACCACTCTCTTAAAGGACATGACATGTTTGAATCGATCGCAAACATTTCGCATCGGCACCATCGAAATCCTCGATACGACCTTACCGAACTTGTTTAATTGTTCACGTAACTCCTCATTTCTAATAAATGGCGGGATATTACTGATGTTAATCTTTACCGTCGGGGCTTGTAAAGCGAACACAGAGAGGAACGTGTTCGGTTCAATGAACAAGCCTTGTTCGACTACACTCGCTACCATGTGCTCCTCGGACAAAAAAACGACAAATTTCTTATTCATACGAGAGGCAGCGCGAATACTGTGTGCACCAACGATGTTTCCAATGGCGGAAAGCACATCGTTAATTTCCACCTCGTTGGGAGGAACACAAGCGAGCCCGTGTTTACGAGTTAGCGATTCGTACGTATCAATGCGGAAACGTTCGCCCGCCATTCTAACTCGACCAACTAAAAGTTCGTAGCCAAGAACCGAGAGAACCCAATGTTTGTCGAACACCAACAAACAGATCAAATTCCTCCCCCCCCCCCCCCCCCCCCTTGTCCGGACCGGACAAGAGGGTATCAAACCTAAATAACCGAACTAAAGTAAATAATAAACGTGCATTATAAGCACACAAAGGGCTTACAAAGCGCCGTCGAAAGCCAGTAGGCCGCACCCAAAACGGGCCCGCTCTCAATCCTCTCTCTCTCGAAGACAAAGGTGTAGAACGGATGTAAACAAAATGCCAAAGTACACGGGATAGGAAGGAGAGGGAGGGGGGGGGGGCAGGGGAGGGCAGGAGAGAAGGAAAACTCGCAAAGAACTCACTGCACCACAGAGCAGTTGCTCACAGCCGCCATGACGCCACGCCCAACACACGAACGGCCAGCAGGGGGCGAGAGAGAGAGAGAGAGAGAGAGAGAGAGAGAGAGAGAGAGAGAGAGAGAGAGAGAGAGAGAGAGAATGTTGAGGGGAGAGAGAGGGAGAGAGAGAGAATGTTGAGGGGAGAGAGAGAGAGAATGTTGAGGGGAGAGAGAGAGAGAATGTTGAGGGGAGAGAGAGAGAGAGAGAATGTTGAGGGGAGAGAGAGAGAGAGAGAATGTTGAGGGGAGAGAGAGAGAGAGAGAATGTTGAGGGGAGAGAGAGAGAGAGAATGTTATGGGGAGAGAGAGAGAGGGAGAGAATGTTGAGGGGAGAGGGAGAGAATGTTGAGGGGGGAGAGAGAGAATGTTGAGGGGAGAGAGAGAGAGAGAGAATGTTGAGGGGAGAGAGAGAGAGAGAGAATGTTGAGGGGAGAGAGAGAGAGAATGTTGAGGGGAGAAAGAGAGAGAGAGGGAGAGAGAGAGAATGTTGAGGGGAGAGAGAGAGAGAGAATGTTGAGGGAGAGAGAGAGAGAGAGAGAGAATGTTGAGGGGAGAGAGAGAGAGAGAGAGAGAGAGAGAGAATGTTGAGGGGAGAGAGAGAGAGAGAGAGAGAGAGAGAATGTTGAGGGGAGAGAGAGTGAGAGAGAGAGAATGTTGAGGGGAGAGAGAGAGAGAGAGAGAGAGAGAATGTTGAGGGGAGAGAGAGAGAGAGAGAGAATGTTGAGGGGAGAGAGAGAGAGAGAGAATGTTGAGGGGAGAGAGAGAGAGAGAGATAGAATGTTGAGGGGAGAGAGGGAGAGAGAGAGAGAGAGAGAGAGAGAGAGAGAGAATGTTGAGGGGAGAGAGAGAGAGAATGTTGAGGGGAGAGAGAGAGAGAGAGAGAGCGAGAGAATGTTGAGGGGAGAGAGAGAGAGAGAGAGAATGTTGAGGGGAGAGAGAGAGAGAGAATGTTGAGGGGAGAGAGAGAGGGAGAGAGAGAGAGAGAGAGAGAGAGAGAGAGAGAGAATGTTGAGGGGAGAGAGAGAGAGAGAATGTTGAGGGGAGAGAGAGAGAATGTTGAGGGGAGAGAGAGAGAGAATGTTGAGGGGAGAGAGAGAGAGAGAGAGAATGTTGAGGGGAGAGAGAGAGAGAGAATGTTGAGGGGAGAGAGAGAGAGAGAATGTTGAGGGGAGAGAGAGAGAGAGAGAATGTTGAGGGGGGAGAGAGAGAGAGAGAGAGAATGTTGAGGGGAGAGAGAGAGAGAGAGAGAGAGAGAGAATGTTGAGGGGAGAGAGAGGGAGAGAGAGAGAATGTTGAGGGAGAGAGAGAGAGAATGTTGAGGGGAGAGAGAGAGAGAGAGAATGTTGAGGGGAGAGAGAGAGAGAGAGAATGTTGAGGGGAGAGAGAGAGAGAGAGAATGTTGAGGGGAGAGAGAGAGAGAGAATGTTGAGGGGAGAGAGAGAGAGAGAGAGAGAGAGAGAGAATGTTGAGGGGAGAGAGAGAGAATGTTGAGGGGAGAGAGAGAGAGAGAGAGAGAGAGAATGTTGAGGGGAGAGAGAGAGAGAGAGAGAGAATGTTGAGGGGAGAGAGAGAGAGAATGTTGAGGGGAGAGAGAGAGAGAGAGAGAGAGAGAATGTTGAGGGGAGAGAGAGAGAGAGAGAGAATGTTGAGGGGAGAGAGAGAGAGAGCACTTTGACTTTTAAGCTCTTTTTATTATAAAAGTATAAAACAAGAGTACCACCAAAAGCAATTCAATCAGGACAATCAGTAAAATCATAGCAATCCCGGAAGGAAAAAACAATCGGTGCACTGCAAACCAAGCGACAGAAAAGGTGCAAATGCCAGGAAAAAAACAACACACGATAAGAAACACCCGCACTGTATTATACAGAAATTAACAATTTGTTATCTTGGACCTCACAAATCCCTCCAACACACCAGGTCGCAACAAAATTTGCAAGGTCGTTTGCCGTTTGGACACAGCCAAATTCAAGCTTGAGCCTTGCTGACACCAATGAACTAAAAAACACCATAATACTGCATTCCTGCATGGGTCTGCCGCCCAGCTTCGCCTTCCGCGACAGGTATACGGCCAGTTTAGCAGTAGCGGTTAGGAACCCGAATACAATAGATGTGGTTCCCTTTTTGGGAGGAAAGCCAAAGATGTAAGCTTTCAAAGAAAAGGTAACCTGCAATCTATGGGAAATAAAATTTAACCAATGAAACAAAGGAGAAAGTCTTTCACAATTAATGAAAGCATGAAACAAATCTTCCCTCACCGGACAAAAGGGGCAACAGCCGGAAATGGGGGAAAAAAAAACGAATGACAGCATTGGAAGGAACAATCCAGTGGGCCAAACGCCACTGAAGGTCACCTGTTCTTTTAGAAATAAGTCCAGCATACATTGTATCCCATAAAGGCTCAGAGGGGGGACCGGGAGGCAAGAGTCCTTTCCACCGGGTAACTCCAGCTAGTGGTGGGTCCCCAAGAAGAAGTTTCACACAAGACCTATAAATACTCTTGCTGCTCATAACATGGAAGGGGGGTGACCCTGCGCTCATGGGGGGCAGCTCGTTTGGGGTAAAAGCGACACCTAATTTTGGGACTGTGGGCTCAACCTCTACGTCCTGCGTCCAATGTAGGCCTAGCTGGTGGCCCCTTCGGATCACCGCTCTTAGTATGTTCCCGATTTGCCTCCTGGACCGAACACCTGTTAGGTCCGCCAGCTCGTTCGCAGGCTTCCATCCCTGTCCAGAGTCGTGTCGGAGATGACACACTTTCAGGATGTTGGCCGCTATAAAATGCTGGCAGAAGTCGCGACTCCTCGGGATATCGGGGAAAAGTGGGTTGAAAAATAAAGGCTCGTGTGCATACATGTTAGTGCCATACGAGTCTGTTTGGCGACTTATCGAAACGCCCTGCCAGGCATTCAAGAGGCTCTGATAAAAGACTGGGAGCAGAGATGTATCGACGTGTTGAAGGTTGGTCAGGAAAAGTTCCTGTCCGTATCCGAGCCTCCCAGCTCGTTGAAGAATGGAGCAGGCTAAGGGCTTTCCTGGTAGGTGTTCTGCATAAAGCAAGCGTTGGATGGAGCGGAGCCGGAAGGCCAACAGGCGGCATTTCACATCGACTAGGCCATGACCACCCTCGGCCAAGGGACAACATATGGCGCTGGGTCGAAGCCAGTGGTAGCCTCCCCAAAAAAAATCCACCAGTTTCCTCTGGATAGCTTGGAGCAAAACCTCCGGTGGTTGCAGGCAGATGAACCGGTGCCACAAAAGGGTAGTGACGAGGTTGTTGACAACTAGCGCGTGACCCTTATAGGAAAGGTGGGGTAGAGCTCTTTTCCATCGGCTCAAACGCCCATCTACCTGGTCAATGATCCTGTCCCAATTGTTCTGGGCATACTGAGGAGGACCGAGGAAGACGCCCAAATACTTGATGCCATCGTTTGCCCACACTAGCTCTGCAGGAAGGGGAGGTGGTGGTAATAACGGTGGCATAGGTAAGTCATTTTTTGGAAAGGGGATCCACAGAGCCTTGCTTTTCCCCCAATTACACCTTAATGATGAGGCAAGGTTGAAGTCCGACAAACACTTTGCCATGGCGTCACTGTCGCATTTTCTTTTTATAATGACACAAAGGTCGTCGGCATAAGCTGACAGGGTCAAAGGTGGGTGTCCTGGAGAAAGGACAAGTCCAGGGATATCCTTTCTGAGGGCGATTAAGAGGGGCTCCAAAGCGAGGGCAAATAATAGACCTGAAAGTGGACAACCTTGCCTTACCCCTCTCTGAACCTTTATGGGTGGGCAAAATTCGTTGTTAACTTTGATCAAGCTGGAGATGTTTGCATATAACAAAGCTATGTAGGCTCTAAAATTTGTGCCAAGCCTGCAAGCTTGTAACACATGACACAAAAACTCATGATCAATGCTATCAAAGGCCTTTGCAAGGTCAAGAAACACCAATCCAAAATCCTCTTTGACACATTTACCAGTTAACAAAGCTCTGACTAGGAATATGTTGTCATAGATGGATCTGCCAGGGATGCCGCAACTTTGATCAGGTGACACCAGGTCCCCAATAACTGTCTTCAACCGGTTCGCAAGGACCTTGGAAAACAGTTTGTAATCCGTGCACAACAAAGAGATCGGATGCCAGTTTGACAGGTGTCGGAGATCGCCAGTCTTGGGTAGCAGGCAGAGTACTGCTCTTCTAAAACTGAGCGGTAATTCTCTGGATAAAAGAGATGCATCCAGAACATTTAGCAGCTCTGGGCCCAAAATGTCCCAGAATGCCGAAAGAAATTCGGCCGGTAGGCCATCGATGCCAGGGGCTTTTCCCGACTCCATCTCAGCGAGTGCACCGGTTAGCTCTGAAAGGGTAATTGGAGCATCCAGTTCCAGACGTTGGGCCTCAGCCACGGAAGGAAGATGAGAGGTCAAAACATTCATCATTTCGTGAGAAACTGTTTTGGCCTTGAAAAGTTCAGAAAAGAAATCGATTACATTTAATCTTATATCACTCGGATTTGTTAGGATGTTCCCCCCTGGGTCCAAAACCGAAGATATAAGTCGTACTGGTTTCTCTACAGTTTCTAGGTGAAAGAAAGCCTTAGTTGGGGTATCTGAAACCTTTATATTTTGTATTCTTAGCCGAACTAGTGTGCCCGCTGCTTTTTCATGGATCAAATCCCTTAATTGGGCCTTCTTCTCGAGTAGCAACCGATAGTTCACTGGGTTGCTCTCATTGGCCAACTTGCTCTCTAACCTTAAGATGTCTGCTTCCAAGCAAGCCATCGTGATATGTTTTACATTGGTACAGTGCGAATTAAATTGTTGACAAAATACTCGAATTTGGGCCTTTAGGTTATCCCACCAGAGACTAATTGAGGAGAAAGAAGATTTTTTAGTACTCATTTCAGCCCAGAAATCACGAAAGGAGTCTGTAAATAAACTATCTTCTAAAAGTTTAACGTTAAACTTCCAGTAACTATTTCTGCATGTGGGTCGAGGAAAAGAAAGATCTAAGGTTACCATGTGGTGGTCTGAAAACAATGACAGAAAACAACCTGAAGAGGCCGCGACGTTCCTAAAGGGTACATTAATGTACCAGCGGTCGAGTCTTGCCGAAGACACCCGGCCATTGGCACATCGACACCAGGTAAACTGGACTATGTTGGGGTGATGCAATCGCCAAACATCCAGTAGACCGGCCGTCTTAAAGAAACGGGATAGGTCCGCATGGGACTCGGGGTGGGGTTCTGCCGAGTTTCTATCCTTCGAAGGGTCAAAGGTGCAATTAAAGTCACCACCAATGCACACACATTGGTCGAGATCAACTGATTTCAGGTGGTTTACCGTGGAGGTGAAGAAGGCCTTTCGGTCCCTGCTCTCACTAGGTGCGTACACATTAAAAATGGTACAGCGGAAGTTTTGATGTGCAAGCTGAAGGGAAATAAGCCGGCCTTTTATGACTTCCTGAAAATGACAAGACTCAAAAGCTAGACCTGGCTTTAGAAAAAACCCAACCCCAGCAGATGAGGCTGACAGATTGCTAAAATAGCATTGCCCTTTGAAAGTTTGGCACCAGTCATGTTCCACGTTAGGTGTGATGTGGGTCTCTTGTAGTAAAATAACATTTGCCTTTTTGCGGTCAAACAAGTTTTTGACTTGGGCCTGATGGAGGTGACTTGCACCCCCACCATTCATGTTTAAGGTCGCAAAGGAAATGTTTTTCATTCCGTGGTAATGAAATCGCCCTGTGCTTGGGAACACTCCGCACCTGCTCGGGTAACAAACTTTCTTAACCTGTGGAATTGAGATTTCGTCAGGTCAAAATCCTCACGCGCTTTGATTATTGACTTTGCGGTGCACATGAATGCAGCCAAGTCAGGGAAATAGTCTTTAATGACAATGTTGCGGTGACGATACGTTTCGTTAAGGAAGGTAAGAATGAGTTGAGGGGATACCTGCGAGTGACCTGTCATCGCTTGTGACAGAGCGGTTGCCTCAATGTCATCTTCGGACTCAGACACGTCAGATAACATGTCGTCAGGATCTGGGGTATTACCCGCTGCCCCCGCGGTCTTGTCTGGAGGCACCTTCACAAGTTTCCCAAGGTGTTCCCGAGAGCACTCGTTAACACTTTGGTGGATATTTGTATCTGGGGTCGGAGCTTGGGTTTGAGATCCCAGCAAACTCAGATTTGCTGGCCCCGTTTGTACAGTGGGAACGTTTATTGAATCCTTAGTCTGCTCGGTATTTAAAGGGGGGACAAGCGGAAAAACATTTCCCAG
Source organism: Myxine glutinosa (assembly GCF_964187855.1). NCBI lineage: Eukaryota > Metazoa > Chordata > Myxini > Myxiniformes > Myxinidae > Myxine > Myxine glutinosa. The sequence continues at coordinate 122,921,527 of NC_136268.1, forward strand.
CTCGGAAATGGTAATACTTTCACTGGAGGTTTCGCACTCGGAAACTTCCAGGTGAGAGGTACAATTTTTATTTTTTGGCTCATTTACATAATGAGACTCACTGGTGTCATTGACAACGGTATTCATGTACTCAGTTAGTGAGGGACTGTCAGAGGGACACTCGGACACATGTGCACCGGAAATGGTGCCGCCCATGACCGCCTTCTTTGCAGCACCAGCGAAACTGCTTGGCGCTGGTGCTCTTCGCTTTTTAGCAAACACTATGGATTCTTCGTTCATGGGTTCGGGAAAGGGGGCAATGCTAGTTGTGTCAGTCACATCGGTGGGTGTCATCACATTGGAATCGAAAAGCACCGGTGTGACAGACGACTCGGTCGGGGTGTCAGAAGGTACGGTCGGGGTGTCAGAAGGTACGGTCGGGGTGTCAGAAGGTACGGTCGGGGTGTCAGAAGGTACGGTCGGGGTGTCAGAAGGTACGGTCGGGGTGTCAGAAGGTACGGTCGGGGTGTCAGAAGGTACGGTCGGGGTGTCAGAAGGTACGGTCGGGGTGTCAGAAGGTACGGTCGGGGTGTCAGAAGGTACGGTCTGGGTGTCAGAGGGTACGGTCGGGGGGTCAAAGAGTACGGTCGGGGTGTCAGAAGGTACGGTCGGGGTGTCAGAAGGTACGGTCGGGGTGTCAGAAGGTACGGTCGGGGTGTCAGAAGGTACGGTCGGGGTGTCAGAAGGTACGGTCGGGGCGTCCGAAGATGCGGTCGGGGTGTCAGAGGGTACGGTCCGGGTGACGGAAGGTACGGTAGGGGTGACAGGAGATACGGTCCGGGTGACGGAAGGTACGGTAGGGGTAACAGGAGATACGGTCCGGGTGTCAGCGAGCATGGTCGGGGTATCACAAGGCGCGGTGGAGGGATTGGCCTTTTTACAAACCCTTTCGTTATGTCCCGGTTCACCACACTTCGGACAAGAGGCCCTAGGACAGAATCTTTTAACGTGTCCGAATTCTCCACAATTAAAGCAAGTTAAGGAGGCTGAGGAAGCATACATGTGGTATTCCCGGTCATCCAACGATACTTTAAAGGATATATTTAAACCTGTATCGGCTCCGCGATCCGGGAGAATCATGTACACCTGCCTCCTAAAGCTCATTACGTGTTTAACACGATCGCTGCGACACCCGAGCGGAATCATTGAGATTCGGGAAACAATTTTACCATAACGAGACAGAACGGATAGGAGTTTCTCGCCTGGCACAAACGGTGGGACGTTGGATATTGTTATCTTGGTAGCTGGCGTATCCATAGGGGATACCGTAATATAATGACCCCCTTTTATGGTTAGACCGGTACTAACGACGTCATGAACGAGTTTTTCTTCTGACACGAAGACAACAAATTTCTGGTTCATTCGTGATGCCGCACGAACATTACCGTCTCCTATGATGTATCCCACGGCAAGGATGATGTCCTCAGTCGGAGCTCCTTCAGGCGGAACACATGCGAATGCATGCTTACGCGTTAAATTTTCGAACGCCTCGTAACGAGAGCGTGTATTCGCCATACCAGCGAAATCCCCCCCCCCACCCCCCCCTTGTCCGAACCGGACAAGAAGGTATCAAACCTAAATAATCGAACTAAAGTAAATAATAAACGTGCATTATAAGCACAAAAAAGGCTTACAAAGCGTCGTCGAAGCCAGTAGGCCGCACCCAAAATGGGCTCGCTCTCAATCCTCTCTCTCTCGAAGACAAGGGTGCAGAACGGATGAAAACACAATGCCGAAGCACACAGGATGGAAAAGGAGAGGGAGGGGGGGGGCAGGGGAGGGCAGGAGAGGGGGGAAAACTCACAACGGACTCACCACAACACCGAGCAGTTGCTCACAGCCGCCATGACGCTACACCCAATGCACCGACAGCCGATAGGTGGCGCCAGAGAGAGAGAGAAAGAGAGAGAGAGAGAGAGAGAGAGAGAGAGAGAGAGAGAGAGAGAGAGAGAGAGAGAAAATATTGAGGGGAGAGAGAGAAAGAGAGAAAGAGAGAAAGAGAGAGAGAGAGAGAGAGATGAGGAGAGAGAGGAGAGAGAGAGAGAGAGAGAGAGAGTTGAGGAGTGAGAGAGAGAGAGAGTTGAGGAGTGAGAGAGAGAGAGAGTTGAGGAGTGAGAGAGAGAGAGAGTTGAGGAGTTAGATTTTGATTTTTGTTCCTCTTTATTGAAAGGTATCATTCAATGTGATTCCAGACAATTATTTCCAAACAAAAGGGTTATGGCTTACTTCAAAGAAAAATACATGCAACACATGCAGAGGAAGAGCATGGTGGATGGGGTAACATAGAAGCAAAGATTCCAGATTATAAATTAATTACTAAAACACCATTGACCAAGCTACATAAAGATTGTTTGGCACACCATCGTTTTTCAAAGACAGCAAAATCATGGGTTTCAAACTCAAAATGGACACGAGATGTAACCGACGCTTTAAAAATCCTTAAAAGGTCATCAGCTAAAATATCAATGTTCTGCAATTTCCGTTTTCTTGAAAGATAAATGGCAAGCTTTGCTTCAGAGCACAAGAAGTTCCCTAAAAAACATTCATTTTTACTTAAATGAGAAATATTAAAACCATATATAAAAACACAATGTGTGAAAATCAAACCGAGCCCCTGAGTCACACGTAATAAAATATTAAAAAGGGAGGACAGTCTCGAACACTCAATGAAGGCATGAAAAATGGTTTCAGGGGCATCGCAGAAGGGGCACAATTCTGAATTTTCAGAACATATGCGATGGGACAGAACATTGCAAGGCAAGATGTAGTGCGCCAGCCGCCATTGTAAATCCCCAGAGCGCTTGACGATTGGCTCCTTATACATCACGTGCCATTTGATTGTTGCGGAATGGCCAGCTTGAAGCAACGCTTTCCAATGAGCTCGTGGCTCTGCAGGTCTGTCAGGAATGAGAGTGTTAACACTTAGACTATAGACCGAGGATTTCTCCATCGAGTTAAAGGAGATAAAACCCCGGAATGAAATTAAAAGACGAGGAAAAGGACATTGGGACAGAGGGAGGGCAGCCTCAATCTCTGGATCCCACTTTAGCCCGGTTAGTTTAAAAGCTCGTGAAATCACAGAGAAAATCCTTCCAATAACTCTGATGGATCTCACACCAGTTGCCACGGCAACATTAGCAGCTGGCTTCCATCTATATGTAAAGGGATTCCTAAGGTGCTTGACCCTGGTAAAGTTGACATCAATGAACTTTTGCACAAAGGAACGGTCACTACAGACCCCTTTAAAAAAGGGATTAAAGAAAATTGGTTCATTTAAAAACATTTGGAGAGTATAGGCACTGGTGTCGCGGCAAAACGCGACTGTCCGCCATGCTTCCAGCATACTTCTGTAAAACAAGGGGATCGATGTTATGTCCACCCTCGCTGCGTCAAGAAGAAAGATTTCGTCACCGAAGCCAAGTCTCCCTGCTTGCCTGAGCAAGCAGTGAGCAAAGGCTTTCCATGGTACATCGGAATACAGCAGCCTTCGTAATGCAAGGAGGCGAAAAGCCATCACTTTACTTGTTACGTCTATCAATCCCTGTCCACCTTCGGCAATGGGCAGACTTATTACGCCGGGCCGGAGCCAGTGCTTCCCATCCCAAAAGAAATTGATAAAAATACTTTGGAGCTTTTTAAGAATAGAACCTGGGGCCTGTAGTGCCATAAACCTATGCCACAGCATCGATGCCGCAAGATTATTGATGACCAGAGTACGACCCCGATAGGAAAGCTGTCTCAATAGTCCCCTCCATTTTTGCAGCCGCTGCTCAGTCTTGGTAATCAGCGATTCCCAGTTTTTAGAAAAGAAATCCTGAGTGCCGAGAAAGACCCCGAGGTAGCGTATCCCATCATGTGCCCACTCAAGCTGCATTGGCAGGGTCGGAGGGGGGATACCATTCTGGGGACCTAAGTAAAGAGCTTTGGACTTCTGCCAGTTGACCTTTACGGAGCTAGCCAAGGTAAACTCATTGGTGGACTCGACCAGGGCACAAATATCTTCATCCGAATTAACAAACGCGCATAGGTCATCCGCATAAGCGACGGTCTTTACCGGGTTGGCCAATGGCAGAGGACAGAAACCACGAAGCCGTGTGCGCAACCGATTCAGAAGAGGCTCAACGGAGAGGGAATAAAGAAGGCCGGACAAAGGGCACCCTTGGCGAATACCCCGAGTCACAGAAAAAGGCTGACTTAAAATATTATTCACCTTAAGCAGGCTAAAAATATTATTATACAATAATTTGACGTGACCGATGAAAGTTTCACCAAAACCAAACCCCCGTAAAACAGCAAAGAGATAAAAATGATCGATGGCATCAAAAGCCTTTTCTTGATCTAAAAACACTAGACCAACATTTCTTTGTTCCGCGGTACAAATATCAATCGCGTCACGCACAATAAAAATACAATCATGTATTGTTCTTTTTGGGATACAATATGATTGATCGGGGTGTACAATATCCCCGATGACAGGCTTGAGGCGGTTTGCGAGAGTTTTTGAAATAATTTTATAGTCAGTGCAGAGGAGGGAAATTGGACGCCAATTCCGAAGTTGTTGTAGGTCTCCCTTCTTGGGTATAAGGGCAAGTACAGCCCTACGGCAACTGAGTGGTAATAAGCCTGAATGCAGGCCCTCAATTAAGAGGCCGAGCAGTTCGGGTCCCAGTTGGTCCCAGAAGGCCTTATAGAGCTCCGCAGGGATTCCATCCAGCCCCGAAGCCTTGCCGGTGGGCAAAGTTTGCAAAGCGGCAAAGAGTTCCCCTAGGGTAACTTCTTCGTCCAGTTGCTGCCGTGCAGACTCAGACAGGGTTGGCAGAGAAGCAGTCATTGAAAGAATCACATTCTTCTTTGTGTTCCTAGCACAATACAAATCTGAAAAATATTCTTTGGCCAAATTTCTGATCTCGTTTTGGTCCTGAGTCGTTCGACCTCCTTGCGTGCACAGTGAAGTTATTTGCTGGTTTCTCTTCGCTCGCAGTTCCAAACCGAAGAAGAATTTCGAAGAGGTATCAATGAAACGCAGGTTCTCCATTCGTAATCGTATTAGAGCCCCTCGAGCCTGCTTTGCGCAGAGCTTAGCAAGGAGGGCTTTCTTCTTCACAATTAAAGAACAAGTCCTTTCAGCGCTCTGGGCCGGAAGGTTTGATTGCAGACACAAGATCTCTTTGGCGATGAGAGTTTGCATCGCTGTTTCATTCTTCGTACAAAAGGAGTTATATTGTTGGCAAAATGACCTAATCTGGGCCTTTGCGTTATCCCACCATTGCCCAAGGCAAGAGAAGGAAGGCTTTCGCAACTTTATAACTTCCCAAAAGGCCCGGAAAGCATCAAGAAACGCTTCATTTTGCAAGAGGCTGACGTTGAAAGTCCAGTAAGCAGCACCGCGATTCCGGGCCGGAGAAAGGACATAAAGAATGGCCATATGGTGGTCCGAAAAACCGCTCGGGGCTACAACAGCGTGGCCCACAACATTTAAGGAGTCACTGTTGACATATATTCTGTCCAGCCTCGCAAGAGACAGCCGGCCATTTGCACAGCGGCACCATGTATATTGACGTGCGGATGGATTCTGGAGCCTCCACACATCCACAAAGGAAAACTTGGACAATGCTCCCCTTAGAGGCACCAAGCTTGCTGGATGGGGCTCTGCTCCATTGCGATCAAGAGTGGGGTCCATTGTGCAGTTGAAATCCCCACTCAGACAAACAATACCATCAAAGTCAAGGTGCGTAAGAGTAAAATCCAACTGTGTAAAAAAATTTAATCTTTCTGTGCTATTACTCGGTGAATATACATTTAGGATCGTGTGCTTATAACCATTAAAAAAGAAATTCACTGAGACTAAATGCCCTTTAATAATTTCTTTAAAAGCGACACCCTGTGCACAGAAAGAATGATGCAAATAGACAGCAACTCCAGCACGAGAGCAGGCCAAGCTGCTAAAGAACCACTGTCCTTTCATCATTCTGTTCCATTCACTAACGCAAGAAGGGCTACACCTCGTCTCTTGCAAAAGAACAATATCAAAGCGTTTATGCTGGACAAGCGACATTACCTGGGCCTTACGCAGGGGGGAGCACCCCCCATTAATATTTAAGGTTACAATAGAAAAGGTCATCTTGTAAATTTAAAGATGAATAATTAAGTGGGGAAGAAGTCAGACTGTGCCTGCAACTCCTTCCTGGCTTTGAGCACACATTTCCTAAGGCGAAACACTTGTGACTCTGTCACACCAAGCTGTTCTGCCTTGAGGAGGAGATGTTTGGAGGAAGTTATGAAAGCAGACAAATCTGGGAAAAAATTATTGATTTTGATTTGTTTCTTTCGAAACGTGTCTTGAAGAAACTTTAAGATCTTGGTGGGTGACACTTCAGCGCCTCCCTCGGAACCTTGAGCCAAACCTGGATCATTCCAGGCTTCAATACTAGCACCGGAGGCAAGCGACGAGGCACCGTCTGAGTCATCATCAGAGTAGTTTCTATTAACATTAACACACTCTGATGTGAGTGTTTCCACAGCGGAAAATTCGCCCTTTTTCAGAGGCAGGACCGGTGTTTCCGTAATGGGGGTTTTAAAATCCAGGTGAGAAACTGAGGTTTCTGCAACGGAGGCCTCGCACTCTACCGGAGAAGAGGTCGTTACATTTTCCACCTCCATGGTTTCCGACATTTCACACTCAACAGGGAGTGGGGGTGCATCAGGCACCTCATTAGAGGTCACCTTGCCAGTAGTCATGGAGGTGTTTACGATCGGTTCTGGGGCCGTTGTGCGCGGCTCGCAACAATCAGGTGCGGAAACGTCTTCTTCTTCTTCTTCTTCTTCTTCGCCTAAAACACTGAATCTGTTTTGCAAAGCAAAACCAGCCGTGGACGAATCCGTTTCTGAAACAGGAACGTTAAGCTCCTTTGCCGACGCCATTTTTTTCGGACGGCTCGATTGCACGTCCTCACCAACCCCGCCACGTTTTTGCCTCTTCTTGGAGGTCACAGTGATGAAAACCCCGTCTTCCGTCGGGGGTTCCTCAGTTTCAAGCCTCGGAAGTGAAGGCTGATCCAGCGTCCTGGATGTGCCACATGAGGCAGCGTTTGGCTCGGTCCGTGTCGATGTGCCACTTGAGGCAGCGTTTGGCTCCGTCACCATCCGTGTCGATGTGCCACCAGACATGGACGTCGGACAAGCACCTTTCAAATGTCCGTGCTCCCCGCAGGTGAAACACGTCATCGTCTCCGTTGCGATGTACATCATGTAGTTTCGCTTATCAGCAACCAGCGTTGCCGACGCATTGAGCGACTGGGCGTTGTTCTTTAGCACGATGTAGCAATGCCGTCGGAACGACATTATGTGACGAACCGTTGAATCGGATCGCAAACGAAGAGGAATCATGGAGACTCGTGACACCACGGTCCCAAACTGTTTTAAAACGGACACAATATCTCCGCTTTTCACGCACGGCGGAATATTCGACAAAATCACTTTCACCGCCGGCGTGTCCATCGGACTCACATTAACAAAAATGTCCGGCGGTACCGACAAACCCGTTTCGACCGCCTGGGCTACGTAGCGCTCCTCTGAAAGAAAAACCACAACTCGTTGGTTCATCTTCGAAGCCGCTAAAACGTTCTCGATCCCAACGAGCTCTCCCAAGCCCAACACAATGTCCTCGACCCGAACTCCGTCGGGCGGACTCACGATGACTCCATTCTTTCGAGTCAGCGACTCATAAATACTATTCTGCAAACGACCGCTTGCCATAGCGATAAATGAACCAAAACTAAGGAAATATTTGAAAAAACAAAACAAAATACAACCTATCGCAAGCAAAGCCTGCAGGCGAAGGTAAAATGAAAAGAAATAGAATAAGGGAGCCGATAAACGACGATAATGAAGAACACGGCAAGCAGAGCACAGGCCCGAAGAACACAAGGTTCTTTAGGACTCGCACCAAACTCACCATGCGCGCTCTCTTTCTCTCTCCTGTCTCAACAAAGAAGGAAAAACACGGGGAAAACTTCACAAACACGTACAAGGACACAGAGGGAGTGAAAAGGGGGACGGGAAAGGCAACAACACAACACAGTACTCACAGCTCCTCACACACAGCAGCCATGATTGCCACACCCACGCACGACTCACCAACGACCAGCAGGGGGCGCGAGAGAGAGAGAGAGAGAGAGAGAGAGAGAGTTGAGGAGTTAGAGAGAGAGAGAGTTGAGGAGCGAGAGAGAGAGAGTTGAGGAGTGAGAGAGAGAGAGTTGAGGAGTGAGAGAGAGAGAGAGAGAGAGAGAGAGAGAGAGAGTTGAGGAGTGAGAGAGCGAGAGAGAGAGAGAGAGTTGAGGAGAGAGAGAGAGAGAGTTGAGGAGTGAGAGAGAGAGAGTTGAGGAGTGAGAGAGTTGAGGAGTGAGAGAGAGTGAGAGTGAGAGTGAGAGAGAGAGAGAGAGAGAGAGAGAGAGAGTGAGAGAGTGAGAGAGAGAGAGAGAGAGAGACTTTTACATCCTTTTATTACAAAAATATCAAAAAGTATATTTTGTAAAACGTATAAATACAACCATTTCACAAAGCATTTCACAAATCAGAGGTAAAAAAAACAAGCAAAACCATTTTAAAGGGAACATTTACATGAAGACCATTAGTACATCAAGAAAGGGAACAGGAAAAAAAATAATAAAGTGTTTTCCTCCTCACAAAGAAATCATATCATGCTCGAGGAGTGATCAATCTGTGATCAGCGCACCATTTTGCACAGAGCAAAGCGCATTATTCAATGCCCATATACTCTTGAAGATCAATACTTTATCCATATATGTATAGAAACAAAATTTTGTTTTAATCCGGGCAAAAACAAGTCCTTTAAAACAGGCCGGGAGGTTATCTGTACATCTTGTAGGATTTTCAATTTGCATTTTCCTCGTGTGATATATTGCTTTCTTTGCCATGGCAACGAGAAAGTTCGCTAGGGCCACTTCTATTTGGTGTGTGTTTGAGGCAAAGCAAAAAATGAAAGAATTCAAAGTAAAGTTTAAAGAAAGCTTCATGCACATTTCATGCAGCAAACCAAATAAAGGAATCAAGTGTGCACATTCAACATAAGCATGTGACACGGTCTCAAGAGCACCACAGAAGGGACAATGGTCAGATATTTCAGAAGAAAAAACATGCAATAGCTTATTGGTGGGTAATACCCAATGTGCCAACCTCCACGACAGGTCGGCAGTTTTCTTTGGAATAAGTATGTGATAATAGGCTTTCCAGTTAGGTTGGAAGGGGTATTCTGTAGGCAAGCAATTGTGCCACTTCCTTGACTGCCAAGTTCCTAAGGAGGGCCGGATTGCTTTGACGCAGGCCTGGTATATTGCACGATTTTCCAGACCTGCAGATCCAAAACGTATTTTTGGTAAATATTTTATTATTGTACCAGAATTCATTACAGTGGGGGTGACTTCTAAATTTGGGAAACAGAGGCTTGGCTCACAAACAATTGGGCCATCACCAGTGCGAGGAGATTGCTCCCAGTGCACCTTAACTTTGCGGTATACGCTAAGTATTTCGCATAGCACAGCAGATATTATGCGGTTTGACCGCATGCCAACTTGATTTGCAAGTGCTGCAGCACTTAACCATGTCCTTGTCTCAATCATTAGATCAGCAACGTGATGGACACCATTCTGAACAAAATAATCAATAAAAGAGCGTTCCGTTCTTATTCTTTTGAAGAGAGAGTTGTAGAAAAGAGGCTCTCTGAAAAACATCTCTTGGGTGTAGGAAACATAATCACGGTCGACCATGAAAACACGCCAAGCATTCAAAATTATATTGTAAAATGGTGGAAGCAAGGACAGATCAATACATTTCATGTTCATTAGGAATAGACCAAATGAATAGTCTAGCATGCCGGCTTGACGGAGGAGGAGGAGGAGAGCAGTGGACCTCCAGGCTAGGTCTGATGGACCATAGAGAAGCCGCCAGATTGAGGCGATGCCAAATGCCATAGCCCTGCATACGATGTCCACAAGACCATGCCCGCCTTCCTCTAAGGGAAGATTCAAGATCTCTGGACGAAGCCAATGTTTTCCACTCCAGAAGAAGTTTATTATTGTCTTCTGTATATTCAGCAGAAAGCGTTCAGGAGGTGGAATGGCTTTGATTCTGTGCCACAGTATAGATGCTGCCAGGTTGTTTGTGACCAGGACTCGTCCCCGGTATGAAAGCAAAGCCAGCAAACCTTTCCATTTCCGCAGCTTTTGTTCGAGAGAGTCAGCGAGACCCTCCGAATTTTTCGCTTGTGTTGCTTCATCACCGATGTAAACACCAAGGTACTTCATTCCGTTGAGGGACCAGGTGAGGTGTTTCGAGAGGACAGGCATAGGGCGCTGGCATGGGCCCATCCACATCGCCTGGCACTTGTTCCAGTTTACCAAAGCTGAAGAAGCTGAACCATAATAGTCCAAGCAATCCACCAGTTTCTTTATCTCATCACTATTATGTACGATGGCGCAAATATCGTCAGCATATGCAGAGACTTTCACAGGCCTTGTGAGCAATTTTTTGCATCCGGTTAAGATGCTGCGGACTTTGATTAAAAGAGGCTCAATGGTTAAAGAGTACAGAATACCAGATAAAGGACATCCCTGACGGATACCCCTTCCAACCTTTACAGGTGAAGTTAGCTCAGAGTTTACTCTGAGTATTGAGGAAATGCCATTATAGAGCAGTTTTACCATGGAAAGAAAAACAGGACCAAGTCCAAAACACTCTAGCACCTTGAAAAGATATACATGACTTACACGGTCAAAAGCCTTCTCTTGGTCAAGCACAATCAAACCAAGATTGTCATTTTTTATTTTACACACATCCCAAAGATCTCTTAATAAAAAAATGTTATCGTGTATCTGTCGGTTAGGGATACAGAAAGACTGATCACTTTGAATCAACGACTCTAGGAGTGGGGCGATGCGTCGAGCTAGAACTTTAGAAAATATTTTATAATCTGAAGTTAGAAGAGAAATTGGACGCCAATTATCAATGAGCTGAGGGTCTCCTTTCTTGGGTAATAGACTAATGACTGCTCTACGGCAGCTCATCGGCAAGTCACCACAACGTAATGAACTATTAAAGACCTCCAATAGTTCTGGGCCTAATAAGGGCCAAAAGGATTTATAAAACTCTATTGGGAGGCCGTCCAACCCAGGAGATTTACCCGTAGGTAAAGAAGCAAGGGAAAGTGTAAGCTCTTCCAAGGAAAGTAAGGAGCCAAGCTGATCCCTTTGAGCAGCACTTAGCATGGGTAAGTCAGACGTGAAGTAACTTATTGAGCCATCGTCAACATCATTTGCCATAAACAGGTCTGAAAAGAAGTTATAGACCTCCCTCTTTATATTATCTTGTGACGTCACAGTGTTACCAGTTGAGAGCTTTAAGGTTTCAATTTGCCTTTGATTGGTAGTCTTTTTATCAAAATGGAAAAAAAATTTGGTCGGTGCATCTAAATTATATAGCTGATCCATCCGTAGACGGACCATTGCACCTTTTGCTTGGTATTCGACTAGGCTGTTTAGTAGAGTCTTCTTTTCCATAAGCAAATGATTATTTGTTCTATTGGGGCTATTTGCCACATCAGTTTGCAACTTCATTATTTCCTTTTCTAGTGTAAACCTCTCCCTTTTTACACTGAAAGAAGAGAAGTAATTAAACTGTTGGCAAAAGACAGCGATCTGTGCCTTTGCGTAGTCCCACCACAATATCGGGTTATCAAAATTATTCTTTCTTTCTTTGAGGCTAATCCAAAACACTTTGAAAGCTTCACAAAAAGCAGCATTTTCCAGCAACATGACATTGAACTTCCAATATGGGCTGCCATGTTGCTGCAGAGCAAGCTTAAAGGACAAGGTTACAGCCAGGTGATCAGAAAAAAGAGAAGGCACAATATCAGATTTCGATATCTTGTCAAGCATTACAGTATTGACATAAATTCTGTCTAACCTGGCTAGAGTGTGTATCTGAGACGTACATCTAGACCAAGTAAACTGCCGTTGCATAGGGTGCTGAATACGCCAGACATCTATTAATCCCGTCGTCTTGATTTTCTCCAAAGGTTTGGCAGATCTAGGATGTGGCTCCGCACTGTTTCTATCTAACGCAGGGTCAAGAGTGCAATTGAAGTCGCCACTCATTATAAAAGAGCAATTTAAGTCAATTGTACTCAGAAGATCCTCTAGCTTTAGAAAGAAGTTTTGCCTTTCAGCATTCTTACAGGGAGCATATATGTTTACAAAAACAAAGATTTGATTATTGGCAGTGAATTGAAGACAAGCCAGATGTCCAGGAATTATTTCATTATATTGAACTTGTGTGAGTGTTAATGAGGAGGAGACAAAGAAAGCAATTCCAGCAGAGACAATTGATATCACTGAAAAACCACTGGCCCTTCATTAGCCTTCTCCATTGGGCTTGGCCATTCAGATCTCCTTGCGTTTCTTGCAGTAACAAGACATCCAGGTGCAAACGCCGGGTCAGATCTTTTACCTGAACTTTGCGTTCTAAACTAACACCACCGTTAATGTTTAGACTGCCAAAACTAACACTCATTCTTTCGGAAAAAGAAAGAAGATAAATAACTAAATAGATCAAAAAACCCATAGGGACCTCATTTACGAAGCTCCTGCCGAGCTTTCTGGATCATTTTTCTTAGCCGGTGCTTCTGAGCATCAGTGAAATTTGGAGTGTCAGGGTTATGCACAATTTCTTTCAATTTAAAAATCAACACCTGCAGATCAGGGAAATGATCTTTCAGTTCAATGTTCCTTTTCCGATAGGAATCTCTCAAAAAGTCCCGAAGCTTGTCATCCGAAGGGCTGTTTACAGCCTTTAGAATCTGAGAGGACTCCTCTTGACCCTCACCATCAGATTCCTCATATGGGGAATCAATTGGTGTTTCAGCTTCCTGGCGCACATCACATGATTGCTCAGTTTCAATAAAGTAAACTTCTTCAGGAACGTTTTGTGCCAGAGTCACATTTGAAGCTTCTTCGGGATGCGAGGTGGGGGGCTCCAAGCATGTTTGTGACATGACCACCATGCTCGATTCATGAATGTCACTCTCCTCCAGTGGATTTAAATTATCCTCTTTTATTCTCTCTGTGCCCTTATTTTCCTCATTTATTCCCTTTTTAGGGGGAGATTTTAAGTGCTTTTCCTCCTCTTGCGATTGACAGGAGGAAGCTGCACAATGAACGTCCTCGTGTGAGATGACACTGTCTGAAGGATCAGCGACACTCACTGGGATTGGAAAGTTAGAATCCACTTTTTCCTTGATGATGTTTGTACTAGTGGAGGTGTCCTTTTCCTCCAATAAGGCAAACCTGTTTTCACATTGAAATCCAGTGATGGAGTTTTCACTGATTTGCCTTTTCCCAGAAGGTGACGCACTTCTTACAGCCGATTTACGTTTTTTTACTTTGGAAACGGTGACAAACCCCTCATTTGCGCTGTCCATTGGTTCAACGGGGGGGGGGGGGGGCGTGTCCACTTGTTTACCTGGTTTATCCTGCACATTTGTCGAGCAGGAAACGTTAACATTAATCTGCGAGTCATTGTTTCCCGTTTCGACCATGTTAGGCTGTTCCTTCTGATTGCGGCAAAACCGTTTCATATGTCCCACTGCACCACAACCAAAGCACTTTAGGGTGTCGGTGGTGATGTATACTTGATAATCGCGGCCATTTGTCGTGAATTTTAAAGCAACATTCAAGGAGGGATATTCCTTTTTGAGAACCATAAAGACCTGCCTACGGAAACTCATCACGTGACTGACACGTTCATCCTTACAGCCCAAAGGGAGCATTATTAATGGGGACACACATTGCCCATATCGCTGCAGCGCTGTAAGGATTGTATCGGTATCGAGAAATGGTGGTGCATTTGAAATAACCACTTTCTGAGCAGGAGTATCCAAGGGATAAACCATAACAAAGTGTCCGGAGTCGAGGGACAAACCTTGTTGTACGATGAGAGCAATGTGCTCTACATCGGACACGAACACGATAACCCGTTTGTTCATACGCGATGCGGCACGTACCTTATCAAACCCGATCATGTTCCCGATCGCGAGAACAATAGCTTCGACTGTAATACCCTCGGGTGGAGAACACGCAATGCCATGCTCACGTGATAATTGCTCAAACGCTGCATATCGCTGCGAATGAGCAGCCGCCATGTTTGAACACACGAGGCTCGACCTCGTCCTCCCAGCTCGGGAAGAAGAAGTTAGTAATGCACTCCGACTTTCCCAGCTTAGGGAAAGGGAGCGTTAAAAAAACAAACTAAGGAAATATAAGCGAGAAAAAAAGGTTTGAAGTGAAGAAAATAAGTCAGGTGAAAAAACAACAGGGAACCGCCCAAAAACGGCGATTTCCTTAACCTGCACGATAAGTGTGCTCTATGGCTCTCTCTCTCGTCTCAACATAGAAGGGGAAACACAGGGAAGCTTTATAAATAAACAAGCACACGAAGGAGCGAAATGGGGGGTGGGGGGGGGGTGGGGGTGGAACAAACAGCCAAGACAGAGCACTCACGACACGAAGCGAGCAGACGCCATGACACCGCACCCAGCGCACCGACAGCCGATAGGTGGCGACAGAGCGAGAGCGAGAGAGAGAGAGAGAGAGAGAGAGAGAGAGAGAGAGAGAGAGAGAGAGAGAGAGAGAGAGAGAGCGAGAGAGAGAGAGAGAGAGAGAGACTTGACTTTTTAGTCCTTTTATTACAAAAATATAAAAGTAACAATATACACGTTTTGCAATGAAATCAATAATGCCAAGAAAAAGAAAAAGAAGAAGCACCCAATGATCATCAAATAAGAAACAATCAGTATCTCACAACAGTATTCTAAATTCGTTTTCTTTAACCTCACAAAACCCACCAACACACCAAGTATCAACAAAGTTTTGAAAATTTCCGGTCTCGTTGGAAAGGGTAAATTCCAGTTTCAATCTTGCTGAGACTAATGCATTCAAACACAACATAATATTGCAGTGCTCTATCGGTTTGCCAGATAGTTTGTCTTTTCTTGTCAAATAAACAGCAAGTTTCGCAGTTGCTATTAGGAAACTAAACAGTTTAGACACAGGATTCTGTTTAGGAGCAAAACCAAAGACGAAATTCCTCAAAGAAAAAGTAACATGCATTTCGTGTGCAATGTAATTCAACCAATGAAACAAAGGAAATAATCGGATACAGTCTATGAATGCATGAAACAAGTCCTCATTGACTGTACAGAAGGGACAACAAACAGATACAGGAGAAAAATGTCTAATAAACGTGTTGGAGGGAACAATCCAGTGGGCCAAACGCCACTGGAGATCACCTGTTCTTTTGGATGTGGGCTCACTATACATGGCTTCCCAGATAGGTTCGGAGGGGGGTCCTCCGGGTAACAATCCTTTCCATCGGGTAACTCCATTTAACGAAGGGTTCCCATTTAACAGCTTGAGGCACATCTTGTAGATGCCCTTGCTGTCCATTGTCTGGAAAAGCTTTGACCCATCGCTAACAGGGGGCAAATCGTTTTGAATGGGTTCAACAATCAATTTAGGCACTGTCGGCTCATTTAGATCTTCTTCTGTACCTCGAGTCCAACTTAGGCCAAGTTGCCGTCCCACCTGAATCATTTTCCTCAAAATTTTTGAAATCATCCTATGGGACCAAATCCCTGTCAGGTCGGCGATTTCACTTACGGATTTCCAACCATACCCTGAGTCATGTCGGAGATGCCGCGCCTTCACGATACCAGCTGCTATAAAGTGTTGGCAAAAATCTCGACTCTTTGGAATGTCGGGAAAGAGAGGGTTATAGAACAAAGGCTCGTGTGCCAGCATTTTCGTTACATATGTGTCCGCCTGACGACTCACAGAAAGACTCTGCCAGGCATTTAAGAGGCTTTGGTAAAAAGCAGGGAGAACCGATATGTCGACATGTTGGAGGTTCATTTGAAAAAGTTCAAACCCGTACCCGAGCCTACCCGCTCGCTGCAGTACAAGGCGTGCAGGGAGCCGGCCTGGCAGATGTTCCATGTAGAGGAGACGTTGAATGGACCGCAGCCGGAAGGCCATTAGGCGGGCTTTGATGTCGACGAGGTTGTGGCCACCCTCAGCCGAGGGGCAACATATCACATCGGGTCGTAGCCAGTGGTAGCCTCCCCAGAAGAAGTCCACCAGTTTGCCCTGGAGTGCTTTGAGTAGGGCCTCCGGCGGTTGCAGGCAGATGAACCTATGCCACAACATTGTGGCAACTAAGTTGTTGATCACTAGCACACGGCCCTTGAAGGACAGATGAGGTAAAACCCTTTTCCATCGGTTCAATCTTTCTCCCACTTGCTCAATTACCCCGTCCCAATTTCTCTGAGCATACTGTGGGGAACCAAGGAATATGCCCAAGTACTTAATTCCCTCACTTCCCCACAGCAACCCTGCGGGGAGGGATGGGGGCGGCTGTGGTACAGGCTGAAGAAGGTTGCGATAAAGGGAGGGTATCCATAACGTCTTGCTCTTGTTCCAATTGATTTTTAAAGAGGAGGCAGCGTGAAACTTTGATAGGCACTCAACAAGGATATCAATATCATCCTTATCTTTTACAAAGATGCAGACGTCATCCGCATAAGCACATAGGGTTAGCGGTGCACTCATGGGAGAAAGTGCTATTCCAGAAATCTTCTTTCTCAGTAGATTGAGAAGAGGCTCTAAAGAAAGAGCAAACAATAAACCAGAGACTGGGCACCCTTGCCGAACCCCTCTCCGAACCTTGATGGGGGGAGCCAGCACATTATTAATCTTAATTAAACTAAATACATCTGTGTATAGCAAGGAAATGTAGGAACGAAAGTTTGCTCCGAGGCCGCATGCCTGTAACACATGATGCATAAACTTATGGTCGATACTGTCAAATGCCTTTTCAAGATCAAGCGACATCACTTCTTTAACACGGTTACCATCAATGAGATCTCTGATTAAAGAAATATTATCATGGATGGATCTTCCAGGAACACAGTAACTCTGTTCTGGCAGTACTAGATCGCCAATAACCTTTTTTAGTCGATTAGCTAGTACTTTTTAAAAAAGCTTGTAGTCCGTGCACAGCAGGGAGATCGGTCGCCAGTTCACCAAAAGTCGGGGATCTTCAGTTTTCGGGAGCAAGCAAACTACGGCTCTTCTTAGACTCAGCGGCATTATACCAGTCTGTATAGAAGTGTCCAAAACATTCAGCAACTCAGGGCCTAAAAGGTCCCAAAATGTCAGAAAGAATTCGGGAGGTAGACCGTCAATACCCGGAGCTTTCCCTGAATCCATGGCAGCAAGAGCACAGGTTAGCTCAAGGAGGGTGATTGGTAGGTCAAGCTCCAACCGTTGAGCCTCAGTTAGGGAGGGGAGGTGAGAGGTTAAATCCATCATTGTATCATTACAAACAGTCTGCTCCTCAAAAAGTTTTGTATAGAATTCAATAATGTTTAGTCTAACATCATCCTCGTTGACAACAACGTTGCCTCTTGAGTCCAAAACAGAAGAGATTAGCCGTGATGGCTTGCTTAAGGATTCTAAATGAAAGAAAGACTTGTTTGGGGTGTCTGATAATTTTACATTCTGTATTCTAAGTCTAATTAATGTACCGGCTGCTTTCTCTTGAACTAACTCCCTTAAAAGAGCTTTCTTTACAAGCAATAACCGGTAATTGGCGTCATTGTTTTCATGAGCCAATTTACTCTCCAATTGTAGAATATCCAATTCCAACCGGGCCATTGTAAAGTGCTTGTCGTTTGTGCTGTGTGATTGGAAACATTGACAAAAAACCCGAATTTGAGATTTCATGTTATCCCACCATATGCTGGATGAAGAAAAGGAAGATTTCTTTGCTACTAGACTTGCCCAGAAAACACGAAAGGCTTCTTTAAACATACCATCTTCTAGAAGTCTAACATTAAACTTCCAATAAGCGCTCCTATTTGCGGGTTGAGGAAAGGAAAGGTTTAGGGTTACCATATGATGGTCTGAAAACACGGAAGGAAAGAGATTTGAAGAAACCGCAGTATTTTTAAAGGGTACGTTGATGTACCATCTGTCAAGCCTTGCCAAGGATACTCGACTATTGGCGCATCGACACCAGGTGTACTGGGATGTGTTTGGGTGGTGCAACCGCCAAACATCAACGAAGCCCATTGTGCTAAAAAAAATTGGATAAGTGTACATGGGACTCAGGATGGGGTTCGACAGAGTTTCTGTCAACCGATGGGTCGAAGGTGCAATTGAAATCACCTCCGACACACACACAATGATCAAAATCAACCGATCTTAAGTGATTTATCATTGAGGTGAAGAAGGACTTACTCTCTACGCTATCACTTGGCGCATACACATTAAAAATGGTGTAATGGAAGTTATGGCTTACTAGTTTGAGAGAGCTAAGCCGACCATTTATTACCTCCTGAAAATGGCATGACTCACACACGAGGCCTGGCTTCAGCAAGAAACCGATTCCAGCAGATGAAGCTGATAAATTGCTGAAATAGCATTGGCTCTTAAAAAGTTGATGCCAGTTATGTTCCACATTTGGTGTGATGTGAGTTTCTTGAAGTAAGATCACATCCACCTTTTTCCGTTGAAATATGTTTTTTACTTGAACCTGGCGGAGGTGGCTAGCACCACCACCGTTAATATTTAAAGTTGCAAGTTTTATAGTTTTCATCCTGTATTGATGAAATCAGCCTGTGGCTGGGAACACTCTACACCTGCACGTGTGATGAATTTTCTTAACCTGTGGTATTGTGACTTATTCAGGTCAAATTGTTCAGGCGTTTTAATTATGGATTTTGCAGTGTGGATGAATGCAACCAAATCGGCAAAATAGTCTTTAATGACTATGTTACGCTGTCTGTACGTTTCGGCTAGAAACGACACGATGTGTTGGGGGGGGTATCTGTGACTGAGATGCTGATGACTGTGACAGCTCAGTCACTTCCACCTCGTCCTCAGACTCTGACAGGTCTGATAATGTCCCACCTGGATCTTGGGCTTTACTTGCAGCTCTCACGAGCTCCTCTGGATGCATGTCCTGAGATTTCGTTGGGTACTCTGGTACACACTCACGAGCAGACTGGTGCTTACTTTCTTTATGTGTGCTTTGGCAAATGGCTGCAGATCTCTGCGTAGCCGGGGTTACGATTTCTGTTTGTAAGACAGAGCAATTTGTTTGGTCACCAGTCCGCTCAGCTACTGGAGGGGGAACCGGTAGGGCTTCGCGTTCAGGCTCAAAAATGGCCGCATTGTTCGGATCAATGTAGGCTTTATTCTCAGAGCCTGGGAAATCGGTAACATCCTCTTTTCCACTTTGGCGTTCGATATTTTCGTTTGCTGTAAACGTTTTGCCCTCTTTTGCAGAGACAGTGTCTCTGCCCAAGACAGCCTTCTTTATCGCACCATCGGGGCTATTTGTTAGTGGTGCTTTCCGTTTTTTGGTCAGTATGACAAGTTCTTCATTCATGGGTTCGCCAGCAGTACTAGCATCACAAAGTGCCATCTCACTGGGTTTGGGTAGCACCGGGGCGTCGGGAAGCACGGTCGGGGCGTCGGGAAGCACAGTCGTGGCGTCGGGAAGCACAGTCATGGCGTCGGGAAGCACAGTCGGGGCTTCGGGTAGCACGGTTGGGGCTTCGGGTAGCACGGTTGGGGCTTCAGGTAGCACGGTTGGGGCTTCGGGAAGCGTAGTCGGGACCTCGGGAAGCACAGTTGGGACATCAGGAAGCACAGTCGGGGCGTCGGGAAGCACGGTCGGGGCTTCAGGTAGCACGGTTTGAGCGCCAGGAAGCACGGTTTGAGCGTCGGGGAGCACGGTTTGAGCGTCGGGGAGCACGGTCGAGGCGTGAGGAAGCACGGTCGAGGCGTGAGGAAGCACGGTCGAGGCGTGAGGAAGCACGGTCGAGGCGTGAGGAAGCACGGTCGAGGCGTGAGGAAGCACGGTCGAGGCGTGAGGAAGCACGGTCGAGGCGTGAGGAAGCACGGTCGAGGCATGAGGAAGCACGGTCGAGGCGTGAGGAAGCACGGTCGAGGCATGAGGAAGCACGGTCGGGGTGTTTTCTTTTTTACAGCCCACATTGGTGTGTCCCAATTTGCCGCACTTCGTACAAGATGCTTTGGGACAAAACCTTTTAACGTGGCCGAAGGCTCCACAAAGGAAGCACGTTAAGGTGCCTGACGAAGCGTACATTTGATATTGACGATCATTTACCGAAATTTTAAACGAGATGTTTAGTCCTGTATCGTCGCCGCGATCAGGAAGCACCATGAATACTTGTCTCCGGAAACTCATAACATGTTTCATTCGTTCATCCCGACATCCCAGGGGAATCATCGAGATTCGGGAAACAACAGTTCCATACCGGGTCAGAACAGCCATTAACTTATCATCTGTGATAAACGGAGCGACATTTGAAATAATAACTTTAATCGCCAGTGTGTCCATCGGGGAAACCATGACGAACTGCCCACCTTTCAATGACAGACCGGTACTAACAACATCATGCACGAACTTCTCGTCCGACACGAAAACAACAAACTTTTGGTTCATCCGCGACGCGGCGCGGACATGTTCATCGCCGATAACATTCCCTACAGCTAGGATAATGTCCTCGGTAGGAACACCTTCGGGAGGGACACACACGAAAGCATGCTTCCTTGTTAGGGTTTCAAACCCTTCCTGCCGTGCACGAACACTCGCCATAACGGCGATGTCTCACCTTTCGACCTTAACCAGGCGGAAAGGACACAAAATAAATAAAGTCGAAATGAAATAATGAATAATAAAGTTCACACGACGCGAGTAAGGTAAACAGCACCGACGGAGCAGGTAAACTGAACCGAACGGGTCTGCTCTCACCTTTGGGCTCTTCTCTCACTCTCTCTGTCTCAAGGGAGGGAAAGGGGCACAGGTGGTAAAGAAGGATACAACAAAGGCGCGATGGGAAAGGAAGGAATGGGGGGGGGGGGGGGGGACAACACAACACAAGCACGGAGCTACAGCACACGAACACCAGTGCACGCCATCTTGCCACGCCCAACACACGAACGGCCAGCAGGGGGCGCGAGAGAGGGGGAGAGAGGGAGACTTTTGACTTTTAAGCTCTTTTTATTATAAAAGTATAAAACAAGAATACCACCAAAAGCAATCAATCAGGGCAATCAGTAAAATCATAGCAATCCCGAAAGGAAAAAAAACAAACGGTGCACTGCAAACCCAGCAACAGAAAGGTGCAAATGCCAGAAAAAAAACAGCACACGATAAGAAACACCCGCACTGTATTATACGGAGATTAACAATTTGTTTTCCTGGACCTCACAAATCCCTCCAACACACCAAGTCGCAACAAAATTTGCAAGGTCGTTTGCCGTTTGGACACAGCCAAATTCAAGCTTGAGCCTTGCTGACACCAATGAACTAAAGAACACCATGATACTGCATTCCTGCATGGGTCTGCCGCCCAGCTTCGCCTTCCGCGACAGGTATACGGCCAGTTTAGCAGTAGCGGTTAGGAACCCGAATACAATGGATGTGGTTCCCTTTTTGGGAGGAAAGCCAAAGATGTAAGCTTTCAAAGAAAAGGTAACCTGCAATCTATGGGAAATAAAATTTAACCAATGAAACAAAGGAGAAAGTCTTTCACAATTAATGAAAGCATGAAGCAAATCTTCCCTCGCCGGACAAAAGGGGCAACAGCCGGAAATGGGGGAAAAAAAACGGATGACAGCATTGGAAGGAACAATCCAGTGGGCCAAACGCCACTGAAGGTCACCTGTTCTTTTAGAAATAAGTCCAGCATACATTGTATCCCATAAAGGTTCAGAGGGGGGACCGGGAGGCAAGAGTCCTTTCCACCGGGTAACCCCAGCTAGAGGTGGGTCCCCAAGAAGAAGTTTCACACAAGACCTATAGATACTCTTGCTGCTCATGCCATGGAAGGGGGGTGACCCTGCGCTCATGGGGGGCAGCTCGTTTGGGGTAAAAGTGACCCCTAATTTTGGGACTGTGGGCTCGACCTCTATGTCCTGCGTCCAATGTAGGCCTAGCTGGTGGCCCTTTCGGATCACCGCTCTTAGTATATTCTCGATTTGCCTCCTGGACCGAACACCTGTTAGGTCCGCCAGCTCGTTCGCAGGCTTCCATCCCTGTCCAGAGTCGTGTCGGAGATGACACACTTTCAGGATGTTGGCCGCTATAAAATGCTGGCAGAAGTCGCGACTCCTCGGGATATCGGGGAAAAGTGGGTTGAAAAATAAAGGCTCATGTGCATACATGTTAGTGCCATACGAGTCTGTTTGGCGACTTATCGAAACGCCCTGCCAGGCATTCAAGAGGCTCTGATAAAAAACTGGGAGCAGAGATGTATCGGTGTGTTGAAGGTTGGTCAGGAAAAGTTCCTGTCCGTATCCGAGCCTCCCAGCTCGTTGAAGAATGGAACAGGCTAAGGGCTTTCCTGGTAGGTGTTCTGCATACAGCAAGCGTTGGATGGAGCGGAGCCGGAAGGCCAACAGGCGGCATTTCACATCGACTAGGCCATGACCACCCTCGGCCAAGGGACAACATATGGCGCTGGGTCGAAGCCAGTGGTAGCCTCCCCAAAAAAAATCCACCAGTTTCCTCTGGATAGCTTGGAGCAAAACCTCCGGTGGTTGCAGGCAGATGAACCGGTGCCACAAAAGGGTAGTGACGAGGTTGTTGACAACTAGCACGCGACCCTTATAGGACAGGTGGGGTAGAGCTCTTTTCCATCGGCTCAAACGCCCGTCTACCTGGTCAATGATCCTGTCCCAATTGTTCTGGGCATACTGAGGAGGTCCGAGGAAGACGCCCAAATACTTGATGCCATCGTTTGCCCACACTAGTTCTGCAGGAAGGGGAGGTGGTGGTAATAACGGTGGCATAGATAAGTCGTTTTTTGGGAAGGGGATCCACAGAGCCTTGCTTTTCCCCCAATTACACCTTAATGATGAGGCAAGGTTGAAGTCCGACAAACACTTTGCCATGGCGTCACTGTCGCATTTTCTTTTTATAATGACACACAGGTCATCGGCATAAGCTGACAGGGTCAAAGGTGGGTGTCCTGGAGAAAGGGCAAGTCCAGGGATATCCTTTCTGAGGGCGATTAAGAGGGGCTCCAAGGCGAGGGCAAATAATAGACCTGAAAGTGGACAACCTTGCCTTACCCCTCTCTGAACCTTTATGGGTGGGCAAAATTCGTTGTTAACTTTGATCAGGCTGGAGATGTTTGCATATAACAAAGCTATGTAGGCTCTAAAATTTGTGCCAAGCCCGCAAGCTTGTAACACATGACACAAAAACTCATGATCAATGCTATCAAAGGCTTTTGCCAGGTCAAGAAACACCAATCCAAAATCCTCTTTAACACATTTACCAGTTAACAAATCTCTGACTAGGAATATGTTGTCATAGATGGATCTGCCAGGGATGCCGCAACTTTGATCAGGTGACACCAGGTCCCCGATAACTGTCTTCAACCGGTTCGCAAGGACCTTGGAAAACAGTTTGTAATCCGTACACAACAACGAGATCGGACGCCAGTTTGACAGGTGTCGGAGATCGCCAGTCTTGGGTAGCAGGCAGAGTACTGCTCTTCTAAAACTGAGCGGTAATTCTCCGGATAAAAGAGATGCATCCAGAACATTGAGCAGCTCTGGGCCCAAAATGTCCCAGAATGCCGAAAGAAATTCGGCCGGTAGGCCATCGATGCCAGGGGCTTTTCCCGACTCCATCTCAGCGAGTGCACCGGATAGCTCTGGAAGGGTAATTGGAGCATCCAGTTCCAGACGTTGGGCCTCAGCCACGGAAGGAAGGTGAGAGGTCAAAACATTCATCATTTCGTGAGAAACTGTTTTGGCCTTGAAAAGTTCAGAAAAGAAATCAATTATATTTAATCTTATATCACTCGGATTTGTTAGGATGTTCCCCCCTGGGTCCAAAACCGAAGATATGAGTCGTGCTGGTTTCTCTATAGTTTCTAGGTGAAAGAAAGCCTTAGTTGGGGTATCTGAAACCTTTATATTTTGTATTCTTAGCCGAACTAGTGTGCCCGCTGCTTTTTCATGGATCAAATCCCTTAATTGGGCCTTCTTCTCGAGTAGCAACCGACAGTTCACTGGGTTGCTCTCATTGGCCAACTTGCTCTCTAACCTTAAGATGTCTGCTTCCAAGCAAGCCATCGTGATATGTTTTACATTGGTACAGTGCGAATTAAATTGTTGACAAAATACTCGAATTTGGGCCTTTAGGTTATCCCACCAGAGGCTAATTGAGGAGAAAGAAGATTTTTTAGTACTCATTTCAGCCCAGAAATCACGAAAGGAGTCTGTAAATAAACTGTCCTCTAAAAGTTTAACGTTTAACTTCCAGTAACTATTTCTGCATGTGGGTCGAGGAAAAGAAAGATCTAAGGTTACCATATGGTGGTCTGAAAACAATGACGGAAAACAACCTGACGAGGCCGCGACGTTCTTAAAGGGTACATTTATGTACCAGCGGTCGAGTCTTGCCGAAGACACCCGGCCATTGGCACATCGACACCAGGTAAACTGGACTGTGTTGGGGTGGTGCAATCGCCAAACATCCAGTAGACCGGCCGTCTTAAAGAAACGGGATAGGTCCGCATGGGACTCGGGGTGGGGTTCTGCCGAGTTTCTGTCTTTCGGAGGGTCAAAGGTGCAATTAAAGTCACCACCAATGCACACACATTGATCGAGATCAACTGATTTCAGGTGGTTTACCATGGAAGTGAAGAAGGCCTTTCGGTCCCTGCTCTCACTAGGTGCGTACACATTGAAAATGGTACAGCGGAAGTTTTGATGTGCAAGCTGGAGGGAAATAAGCCGGCCTTTTATGACTTCCTGAAAATGACAAGACTCGAAAGCTAGGCCTGGCTTTAGAAAAAACCCAACCCCAGCAGATGAGGCTGACAGATTGCTAAAATAGCATTGCCCTTTGAAAGTTTGGCACCAGTCATGTTCCACGTTAGGTGTGATGTGGGTCTCTTGTAGTAAAAGAACATTTGCCTTTTTACGGTCAAACAAGTTTTTGACTTGGGCCTGACGGAGGTGGCTTGCACCCCCACCATTCATGTTTAAGGTCGCAAAGGAAATGTTTTTCATTCCGTGGTAATGAAATCGCCCTGTGCTTGGGAACACTCTGCACCTGCTCGGGTAACAAACTTTCTTAACCTGTGGAGTTGAGATTTCGTCAGGTCAAAATCCTCACGCGCTTTGATTATTGACTTTGCGGTGCACATGAATGCAGCCAAGTCAGGGAAATTGTCTTTAATGACAATGTTGCGGTGACGATACGTTTCGTTAAGGAAGGTAAGAACGAGTTGAGGGGATACCTGCGAGTGACCTGTCATTGTTTGTGACAGCGCGGTTGCCTCAATGTCATCTTCGGACTCAGACACGTCAGATAACATGTCGTCGGGATCTGGGGTATTACCCGCTGCCCCCGCGGTCTTGTCTGGGGGCACCTTCACAAGTTTCTCAAGGTGTTCCCGAGGGCACTCGTTAACACTTTGGTGGATATTTGTTTCTGGGGTCGGAGCTTGGGTTTGAGATCCCGGCAAACTCAGATTTGCTGGCCCCGTTTGTACAGTGGGAGCATTTATTGAATCCTTAGTCTGCTCGGTATTTAAAGGGGGGGCAGGCGGAAAACTTTCCCAGCTCGGAAATGGTAATACTTTCACTGGAGGTTTCGCACTCGGAAACTTCCAGGTGAGAGGTACAAATTTTATTTTTTGGCTCATTTACATAATGAGACTCACTGGTGTCATTGGCAACGGTATCCATGTTCTCAGTTAGTGAGGGAATGTCAGAGGGGCACTCGGACACGTGTGCGCCGGAAATGGTGCCGCCCATGACCGCCTTCTTTGCAGCACCAGCGAAACTGCTTGGCGCTGGTGCTCTTCGCTTTTTAGAAAACACTGTGGATTCTTCGTTCATGGGTTCGGGAAAGGGGGCAATGCTAGTTGTGTCAGTCGCATCGGTGGGTGTCGTCACATTGGAATCGAAAAGCACCGGTGTGACAGACGACTCAGTCGGGGTGTCAGAAGGTACGGTCGGGGTGTCAGAAGGTACGGTCGGGGTGTCAGAAGGTACGGTCGGGGTGTCAGAAGGTACGGTCAGGGTGTCAGAAGGTACGGTCCGGGCGTCCGAAGGTGCGGTCGGGGTGTCAGAGGGTACGGTCCGGGTGACGGAAGGTACGGTCGGGGTGTCAGAAGGTACGGTCAGGGTGTCAGAAGGTACGGTCCGGGCGTCCGAAGGTGCGGTCGGGGTGTCAGAGGGTACGGTCCGGGTGACGGAAGGTACGGTAGGGGTGACAGGAGATACGGTCCGGGTGACGGAAGGTACGGTAGGGGTAACAGGAGATACGGTCCGGGTGTCAGCGAGCATGGTCGGGGTGTCACAAGGCGCGGTGGAGGGATTGGCCTTTTTGCAAGCCCTTTCGTTATGTCCCGGTTCACCACACTTCGGACAAGCGGCCCTAGGACAGAATCTTTTAACGTGTCCGAATTCTCCACAATTAAAGCAAGTTAAGGAGGCTGAGGAAGCATACATGTGGTATTCTCGATCATCCAACGATACTTTAAAGGATATATTTAAACCTGTATCGGCTCCGCGATCCGGGAGGATCATGTACACCTGCCTCCTAAAGCTCATCACGTGTTTAACACGATCACTGCGACACCCGAGCGGGATCATTGAGATTCGGGAAACAATTTTTCCATAACGAGACAGAACAGATAGGAGTTTCTCGCCTGGCACAAATGGTGGGACGTTGGATATTGTTATCTTGGTCGCCGGCGTATCCATAGGGGATACCGTAATGTAATGGCCCCCTTTTATGGTTAGACCGGTACTAACGACGTCATGGACGAGTTTTTCTTCTGACACGAAGACAACAAATTTTTGGTTCATTCGTGACGCCGCACGAACATTACCGTCTCCTATGATGGATCCCACGGCAAGGATAATGTCCTCAGTAGGAGCTCCTTCGGGCGGAACACATGCGAATGCATGCTTACGTGTCAATTTCTCGAACGCCTCGCAACGAGAGCGTGTATTCGCCATACCGGCGAAATCCCCCCCCCCCCCCCCTTGTCCGAACCGGACAAGAAGGTGTCAAACCTAAATAATCAAACTAAAGTAAATAATAAACGTGCATTATAAGCGCAAAAAAAGGCTTACAAAGCGTCGTCAAAGCCAGTAGGCCGCACCCAAAATGGGCTCGCTCTCAATCCTCTCTCTCTTGAAGACAAGGGTACAGAACGGATGGAAACACGATGCCGAAGCACAACGGATGGAAAAGGAGAGGGAGGGGGGGCAGGGGAGGGCAGGAGAGGAGAAAAACTCACAAAGAACTCACTACACCACAGAGCAGTTGCTCACAGCCGCCATGACGCCACACCCACCACAAACGGCCAGCAGGGGGCGCGAGAGAGAGAGAGAGAGAGAGAGAGAGAGAGAGAGAGAGAGAGAGAGAGAGAGAGAGAGAGAGAGAGAGGAGAGAGAGAGAGAGAGAGAGAGAGAGAGAGAGAGAGAGAGAGAGAGAGAGAGAGAGAGAGAGAGAGATTTATTTATCCCTATGGGAGTGGCAGGAAGGGCCATGTTATTATCCTCTATGAGGTATATAGATTACAGTAGATCTAGGCCCCGGTCCATTAGTCTGTGCGATACGCACATATAATGCCTCAATAACGTCGGATTTCTTCCTTTCAGTTTAGTGTTAAACAGCAGTAGTGACTGTTTAAAAAGGTAATCATATGTGTTTGTGATTTATAATATTTTTTTTACTTCTGGGAGGCTTGTCGTACAATACGCCATGATAAGCCATTTATAAACGTTAACACAGCGTTTGTCCAAGGAGGAAAAATCCCTTGGGGAGGAGGGATATTATTAGTGTTGATATTGTTTTGCCACGGCATTAATATTATGCTACTAGTACCGACTGCAAAGCCGCAATGAGCTGGCGAAGCCAAAGCCTCTTGCCACTATTTTACCCATCACTATGGTATCAGTAGGTTAGGTAGTTGGTAGTAGGTAGGTGTAGTAGGTACCGTACCTGGCAAGACTTGGTAAAAGAGAAGCGCAGACAGTCCTCCCCAATACCTGCATACCTCTCGCCACTATTTTACCCATCACCATGGCATCAGTAGGTTAGGTAGTTGGTAGTAGGTAGGTAGGTAGTTGGTAGTAGGTAGGTGTAGTAGGTACCGTACCTGGTAAGACTTGGTAAAAGAGAAGAGCAGACAGTCCTCCCCAATACCTGCATACAATAAATGTCACAAGAAGCTTGAGGAAGTAACAATACCATGTGCTAGCTTAAGGCCTATTTTAAGAAATTTTAACTGGGCTTAACATACGTTTTCACAGTATGTGTGTAGTCTTCTAACTTCAGTCGCTGGCAGGACTGGTTCTCTCTGGGCACGCCAGCTTCCTCCACCAGAAGACGTTAGCTTGCAGTGATTAATTCGGTGAATTCCGTCTCAACTTCGGATATTTCCGGCCGTGAAAAACTATCCGTATTTCTAAACTAAATATGTAAACCGCTTATACCATATTTCTGGCCGTGAACAACTATCCCATACGGCCGCGAGATTTCTAAAAAATAATTCTTCGTCAATGTTAGAATATTTGACGCCGTTTTCACCCTCCGAAACGCGTAATAATATTTTTTCAAATGCTCGAATCTCATTGGTTCTGGTGTTTGATGACGATTTTCGTTGAAGATAACGAGGTTGGTCTTAACGTATTTTAATTACTAATTAGAGGTTTCATTAGATTGTGAATCAAAGAACGACGAGTGAAACAAACTCCTATTGAACTTTTTCGCAATTGTTTTATGCAAACTTCCGCATCCAGTCGATGGCGGCCACCATTGAGTGATTTCATTTTAGGAATATTTTTGCAAATGCTTGACTCTCATTGGGTCCGGTGTTTGGTGACGCGTTTTGTTGAAGATAACCAGGCCCATGCGGGCCGATGTTGGTCTTAAATTATTTTATTAATACATTGGAGGTGCATAAGATTGTGAATCAAACGATGACGGGTGAAAGAAACTCCTAATGAACGTTTTAAATTTGTTATGCATACTTCCGCATCCGCAAGATGGCTGACTCCACTGCGCTTCGGATTCTCGAGCCAAGGCATAATCAGGTTTTCAACATAATACGTACTCGTTTATTGACAACACCGGCTTCGCCGGCTATTATCATTCATGTTGTTATTACTTTTGTTAATAAAAGCGGCTTTGGAAAAACGACTTGATTAGCTATCTTAACAAGGATTTCGCCCAAGGCAAAAAACTCCCTTGGGGCGGGGGGGGGGGGGGGGAGGGGGAGCAGGGGGGGGGCAAATGAAGTCGCTATAACCTCTATCATGTGACCCTTAGTCCTCCTGTCAAGTTTGGATGAGATTGGATATGTAACGACCGAATGTATCGCGGTCAACAAGACAGACACCAAATTGCATTTTAAGCACGATTAAAATAAATATCGTTTTGCATCCAGTTTAAGATGTTGTTATGAGCTGGCACTTCAATGTGTTCAATATGGGAAGCTTTTGTCTCTCCAAAAAAGGAGCACCAACCTTGATCAGTCGTGTTCATTGACAATCTCCTATAAAATGATTTTTTTATGATGGGAATTTAAGACTGACCAAGATAGCATGATTATTTTGCTTTCCATATAAACATTTCTGAAAAAGCAATCTTTGTCATAGAATCATTTTGTCTAGAGATTTGTGAATATGATAAACAATTGCATATCAGACCCAGGAAAAATACACTCCTCTGTTAACAATACCATTAGCACCCAGACTCTTTGATTAATCTGCAAATACATAACCTCTCGATTGTCCAAATGAAATGCATCCACCACACATGCTACCTTGGCTGTGAGATTGGCCTCATAAAAGGTAATACGTCTCAAGGTCGGAGCTCGGAATGCAAAACAAGAGAATAAGTCTCACTGCAAGGTGTTGTTTCACCATCTGTCAGAATATTAAGCGAGATGTGGTATAGCCATTGTAGAAAGATATTTAAAGTCGTCACAGGATTGAATAACTTAATTTTTGAGAACAGAAAATAAATGAAAATATGATAATTTGAAGAATTTGCAAACCAAGTTGCATCTGAACCGAGTGAGCACAGAGGTATTACAAAATATTTTATGCTGAACATATCGCTTTTCATCCCATATTGAAGTTTGCCCGTAGTTTTTGGGATGGGATGAGAGAACAATAGCTCATTCAGCCAAACAATAATGGTGCCAAATATGCCAGTGGTGCTCTATGAACTGCATTGAATCAATCATTTCAGTCCGTTGGTCCAGCGTGATTCAGGTTCCACTGACGTTAGCAAAGGTCATGTGTTCTTCTAAAAATAGAAGCTTGAATTTGCCTCAAAATGAAACTTTAAAAGGTATTCCACTCAATACAGGCCAAGGCAAATTATGGGATTCATGAGATCCATAAATTGTAGATTTGTTCATGATTGATCAATGATCACTATTGGTAACAGGAATATCATGCAATCTGGAAGAAAAAGTCCTTATGGACACTGCACTAAAGAAATTTAAAAAACATTTTTATTTTCCACAATAGCAGAAATAATTATGACTTGTTTTGGCGAGAAAATTTCCGAGCACAAACTTGACTCAAGCCCAAAGGTGAGAGGCAACTGACGCTAATTTGCTAACATGAACAATTTGAAGTTCAGAAGGTACAGGTAACGGCGTATTCTTTCCACGTTCAATATTTTTCATATAAAGGTGGCACTTTAGACATTGATGATGAACAACAAAGTATAGCTTGTAGATTAAAATGTATGCACCAGTGTTGATGATCTTTTGTAAATATTGATGGCTGCCACCTCTTTAAATTCGGATTTTGACAAGATTTCCCAGTGGAATAAATGTAATCAGGTTAATTTTAATGCTTCTAAAACTCAA
This sequence comes from Myxine glutinosa, assembly GCF_964187855.1. Classification (NCBI taxonomy): domain Eukaryota; kingdom Metazoa; phylum Chordata; class Myxini; order Myxiniformes; family Myxinidae; genus Myxine; species Myxine glutinosa. The sequence goes on from NC_136268.1 coordinate 122,952,599, forward strand.
TTTCTTCCCATCTCTCTCTGGAACTCCTCTCAACTCTCGAATCTCCTTTGAAAGGTCCACATTTACACCATGTGATTCAATAAACCTACTAGGTATTACCCTAACATCAAATTTATCCTGGAATTCAGACATTACACAAATAGCTACGTCTGCCTCAAATAAACTAGGAGTCCTGTTCAGATGTCAAAGATTCTTCTCCTCTCAACATTTGCTTCAACTATATGAAGGATTGATTCGTCCTTGTATCGAGTACTGCTCTCACATTTCGGGAGATTTTAACTCCACATACTTACTGGACAGAATTGAATCCAAAGTAATATGACTTATCAACTCTCCCAATCTGACGTCAAAGCTCGACCCACTCGAATTACGCTGCAAAGTTGGCTCTCTTTCTCTTCTCTACAGATATTACTTTGGTTTCTGCTCCAAAGAACTTGCTACTTGTGTGACTCCACCATTAGCGAGACCATCGAATACTCGACAAGCCACTACATCGCATGATTATTGTGTGGCCATTGGCTACTCAAGGGTGGGCCGTTACGATGTTTGTTTCTTCCCCTCCACTGCCAAACTCTGGAAGTCTTTACCTTCCCATGACTTTCCAAACACTTGTGATCTTCCCCTTTTCAAAAACCTGATTTTATTTAACGATTATCTCGTTCTTCACATTTCCATCAATGCAGCTTTTATTTAAGGCTTTGCTTTGATGGGGACTATATAGTCTATGCATGGAGCCTTCAACATAAATATATATATATATATATTGTTACGGATCTCGGACGTTGGCTCTCCCCTTATGAAGGGGGGGGGGGGGTTAATCCCCTTGTCCTTTTATCTGGCTGGCCCGAGTCCTGGAAGTTATATGCTCCTTCCGGTCGGTATTAGGTAGGGTTATCGGTCGACTTAGTCCGAAACCCTAATTACTAACACCGACCGTGAAGCAGGGAAATAACTCCCGCCCAAACCACGGCGTTAGTGGACATGCCAAGCGAAGCGAACCGCGATTCGGGCTGTTAGCAGGGACTAAACCCTATTATGGCGGTTCCAATCATGCCACGTTTACCCAATGAGAGAAAAGCCGGATGCGATCGAATTAGAGGAAACCCAGAAAAGAGGAAGAACAAAGATTGGTTTTTTAACAATTTACAGAAAGAAGAGGAAACGAAAGAAATATACAAGATAGGAAGGGGAAGAAGAAGAACATAGGGCAGTCTTCAACAATCTTATTCTTCATACCCAGGACAAAGGGCCCGTCTCACATACACACTCACATGGGGATTGTAGATGGTTGATGGTCACCGGCTTGTCCAGGCTCCAGTCCAGCGGGCGAAACCTGGCAGGCAGCTCCGCGTATAGTGAAATGCGAACAGACAATTTATATAACGGGGGGAAGCTGGTACGCTGCGTACGTAATATGTGCACTATACAAAGGCGCCAAACGCCCCCTCTCCAATGTACTCCTTTTATAAGGTCCTCCTTTCATAAGCGCCACTGCATCAGTCCCGTCAATGCAACGCGCGTTCTCCCAGTAAGTCAGTGAAGGTGAGCTTTCTCACGCAGTAAGTCTTTACAAAGGTGCGCTCTCCTGATCAGTAAGTTCATGCGCACTCTGATAAGCAAGTCCTGTTGGTAAATGTGGTCGCTGGCAAGTCCTGTGAAAGGGATTTGCACTTGCTTTTATAACTCAACCAAGCGATCACTCCGCGAGCCCCAAAGCCACGCCTGTCGGCGATGTCACTTCAGCCCTGGTTGGCTGGTTAATGCTTACCGGCCCCACCTTTGACGGCTGGATGACGTGGCCACACCTTCTTCCTGGCACTCCAACTCCTTTCTCGGGCCTCACCTCTTGGCTTATGGTGGCGTTGAGCAAGCGCTAAGGCAGCTGCTGCTGGCCGAGGCGCGTAACAATTTGGGAGAGCCATACAGCAGAGTGGAGGGCGCGTAATGGCGTCACTTGGAGAGGGAGGTTGGCAAAATGAACAGAATGGATTGGGGACATACTCTTATTTGATTGACACAACGCAGATTCAACTATTGGAAACATGGCCTTACCTAAACACATATTAATGAAATAACTGAAGTTCTATGGTGACCTACGTGTTGCTTGTGGCCCAACTATGGGGTGCAACCTTTAACCTTTTAATAATGTCATATTTACACGTGTGGGTTCTCAAAACCGCAACACTGCACCCCCCCCCCCCCTTTTGCCAGGCTCGTCCCGAGCGGAAACAATCAGGACTATCTTTTCAATTAGTGTGACACTTAGGTGTGGTTACCCTCTACTTTTAACCTACTACCCTGAGTGCGACAGTTTTAACACAAGATATGTCCCCCCTGCTGCGTTGCGTCCTATCTAACTGACTCACGCCCACAATTAACTGAATTACGGAATTATTTTCAAATTAAACATTTAAGCCGGTGGGGAGCATTATTTACAAGACTACTATTATTTACAAACTGCAACCCAGGACCTGTCTTTTGTGGGAAAAAGAGAAGATGTTTTTGATTAGAGGAAAATGCCATTGCAATGCACTGCACCGATACACCATACCCATATGTACCAATAAAATGCACCCTGATAATAAAAAAATGCACCAAAAAGCACCATCATCAAAAATGCACAAAAACATTTCAAAATAATAAATGATGTCTTCTTGCTTCTCTGCTGGGCCGATGTATCTTGGCTTGATCTTCTTGCTTGATGTTATTTAAGAAAAAGGGCACACACCGCGGCCACTTTTTTATTCATGGCCAACAGGGCCAACTCAGGTGGTCCACCTGCATGGCATCGATGCCACTTAAAACAGTGGTGCGCAAGCCAGATACCACTGGCAACAATGGTCGGCCCCAACAGAGGTGCCAGGCCACAGAACGTGTGGTCCATAAGTGCCAGGCCACAAACGTGTGGTCCATAGGGTGTACCGGTGCAGGCAGGAGGCAGCAAGGGTGAGGGCGCACAATTCAGGGCACCTGCACACTCCCCTCGGACAAAAGAAAAAGACCATGGTCCATGAGTGGGGAAGGAAGACAAAGCAGATTAGCGGGGGCAAGGGCGCAAGGGTACACATCAATACAAGGTAATGCAAGATGAGGGGCGTGGGTGAGCGAGCCGAGAAAGCTCGTCCCTAGCCGTACGTCACCCCCCATGTCACCTACCCTACCCTTGCCCTTCCCCGTATTTACACAATTTACACATTTACCAATTCGTTGCTACGTTTTGTCTTTTCCATCCCCTCTAATTCCAAATTCGTTACCAATCCCTCCCAAGAAGGAAGGGATGGAATACACACAATGTCTCACCCACGTCAAGATGCGTCTTCCATTCCAAACATTTGCAAAAACTGGTGTGGAGTTCTATCACCTCGGTGAGTGGATGCGAATGGTGCGAAGAGATTTTCTCCTAACTATTTTCTAAATGACATTAACACTTTACACTACCCAGGGTCTTGCCCTGCCAATCCATTGGCCATCATTACACTATGTGGTTCTAAAAACCAATTCCCATTGACCATCCTGTGGTGCCCTACCAATTTGGGGTCTCACTCCCCCGATTTGTCTATACTGTGCCCTTGCACAATTTTGGGGCTGGGTCATGTGGCTCTCCTAGCAGGTCCTACCTACCTGCGCACCTCCGCCACTGAACGTCGCCACCCGATCTTGCCTAGCTCCTCACCCTAACCTACCTAACTGGGGAAGGCCCTCCTGGCACTCTCACCCCGCTACTGCCCTCCTTGGCATCGGGCAACCCGGGTCCTTCCCTTGGATCCTCGGGCCCCACTGAACTCTAAACTGGCTCCCAGAGCCTACCTGCGGCCTCACCTGGCCGACAGACAACCAGTGGCGGAGTGCTCAACCAACCATACGCACTAACAGGCCACACGCCCAGCCATTCCATACACTTATGCACCCAACAAAACACGACTTTCTACTACACACACCACAGATGTCAATATCCACCAAATTGACCTACTCCCTCTACCTACTTTTAAACTACCCTCCCGGGTATTCGTGAAGGGGTCCATCCTTCCCCCATTCACTCCTTCGCACCATGCACTCCACTCCACTCACTCCATTTACTCCACACCATTTATTCCACACAATCCTTCTCCACTTGCACACCCTGCAAGTCAATGCACTTAACACAATGACACACATCCTCAATACTCCATTCATACACTTTCACACACACACACACACACACACACACACACACACACACACACACACACACACCTTTCACGAGCATTGCCTCATGCACTCAGATTTTCCCACGCTACAATTCCTCATTTCATCACGCTCACCACAAAGATTCTCATGCACACAGCATCATTCAACCAGCTACTCCCTTCTAATACTAGTGCTCCCCGTCATCCCTTATACTACGCACATCCCTCGTCGTTATCATCCATCTAACCTCTCTACGTCCCCACTACCTGTACACAAGTCACTACTTAAATCTCAAGTCACCAATGGGCATCTTTCTAAATCCTAACATTATCCTAACCCTCCCGGGCTAGTTTGTACTGCCAATCCCCATTAAACTACTGCTCCTTTGCCCAAAAGTGAATGGTACAACTACCATTCCTAGCACTACCACTACTAGTTCACTATCTTGAGCCTCTCGGTGCGAATACATTTTCATCACACCTCGGCTTCGAAAAGCCGAGCAATGCATACAGTGGTCTGTCTCCTGTAGGTTGGGTCCGTCCGGCATTTTCGACTCTGGGGAGGAGGCATACTCGGACCGAGGTTCCACGGTCCATCTCGGCGCGGAACCTTGCGGTCTCCGGCCCGATGACCCAAACTTGTCCGGTCGGAACACCGCGCCCGCCAAGGGGCGAAGGTCCGACCTGGCCTTTCTCCCCCGGAATCGTGCCGGTCACCGCTACGGCGCGGCACCGACCATACAGGGCAGGACCCGGCCCGAATTGTGCACGGCGCTACTGGCGAGAGCGCCGCAGCAATGATCCCTGCCGGCCCCCGCAGCACACAAAGCGCACCACGCCCCGAGAGCTCGCGTCGGCTACCCGTCAGCCTAACCGCTGCCCCGGTCAGCGTCGATGCTCGACTCGCATGCTCACACCACGCGTTCCTTTTCTCACTTACAAAATGCGGCGCTCCAATGCCTCCCATACATCCCACACATTTCGTCACAGCACTGGCTCGTGCATACCCTTCCGTTCCACACTTTGTTAACACACATCCCTGAGCACACCCTGGTGCTCTCACACTACTCGCACACCCCGTTACATCCTCTGTAACAATCATGGGTGTGCACTCCTTTGCTGCACACCCACTCAGCGCACACCTACCCACGGGTGTGCAATCCCCTGCTGCACACCCAATCACGTGCTCTGGTGTGCATCCCCGCACACGCTCCACAACCAACTCAGGTGTGCATTCTCGCACACGCTCCTCATCCATCTCACTCTCTGTGTCACACTCTTCCAACACACACTCTGTACCGCATTCATCACACATACACTCCGATGTGCATTCACTCTCGCACTCGGTAACACACTCGCGCTCTGGCGCCGTTCGCTCACGCCCGCCATTCGCTTTCACACAGCGCACCACGGACCTTCCACAAGCATCCGGGTTATGCCGGGATACCAAGCGCATGAAAAATCCTTTCGCGCCATACCTTTTCGCGCCATATACAGCCCGGCTTACCTTTGGGATCCTCCTCTCCACTCGCACCTGCCAATCTTTATTGGAATTAGGCAGCACGACATCATGATGTGAACACGGACTTTGGGCATCTTCCATTTCTTCCTCCCGCGAGTGCTTTTCTAAGTCCGCCGTCTCTTCCGCCAAAAATTCCACTATAATCATGTCTTTTTCTTTATTCAGCTCGACGACCGCTGGCGCACATAACATCAAATTTTCCAATGCAGTGGTCGTCGGCTTTTCTATTCCCCGAGTCACGATTTTAATCCCGGTCCACCCGGCTGTGCTTTGCTCAGGCTCGCTTTCCCCGCGCTTCTCAAATCGCGCTACCCTGTCGCATACCCGTGTACCTTTCCTGCTCGACATGCGGTCTCTGTCCTTCCCCATCTGTTTTATCTCATACCTGGCTTTCTCCCTCGCCAACCCCTCGTTTATTTCTCAGGCCTGGCCAGCCACGTCCTCCAACTGGCCCCCTAATTTGCTTCCGAATCCCCCCAATTTACTTTCTAACCCCCCAATTTTGCTGTCTAATCCCCCAATTTGACTTCCCATATCATTTCTCAATTCACCAATTTGGTTTCCCAATTGCTCCCCCATTCTATTTTCCATTTGCTTACTATTCTTTGCCATCTCCATTTGTATGACTGCCTGTAGCTGCGCCATGAGTTCCTGCAGATCCATCCCTCCCGCTTGCGCAGCAGGCGTGGCCCTCGTCGCCATGTGCGAGGCGCCGCCTTTTTGTGCGCCTGCAACCCCCACTACCGCACCCTCATTCCTTTCCTCCTCCATCTCTCCCAATTGTTCTTCCCTTGGGTCCTGGGTTAATTCTAGCTCCTCTTCGTCTACCCCCACCGGCATCCGATCGCCTTGGTTATCCATGGCACGATTTAATTTGGATGTTAATAAAAATTCCGGCCGCTCGTAATTTTGACCAAATTTTTGTCCAAAATATAAAAAATTTGGTTCGGGTCCAAATCCCACTCCCAGACAACAATTGTTGTGGATCTCGGACGTCGGCTCTCCCCTTATCAAGGGGGGGTTAATCCCCTTGTTCTTTTATCTGGCCGACCCGAGTCCTGGAAGTTATACGCCCGTTCCGGTCGGTATTAGGTAGGGTTATCGGTCGACTTAGTCCGAATACCTAATTACTAACACCGACCGAGAAGCAGGGAAATAACTCCCACCCGAACCACGGCGTTAGTGGACACGCTGAGTGAAGCAAGCCGCGATTCGGGCCGTTAGCAGGGACTAAACCCGATTATGGCGGTTCCAATCGTGCCACGTTTACCCAATGAGAGAAAAGATGGATGCGATCGAATAAGAGGAAACCCAGAAAATAGGAAGAACAAAGATTGGTTTATTAACAATTTACAGAAAGAAGAGGAAACGAAAGAAATATACAAGATAGGAAGAGGAAGAAGAAGAAGAAGAACACAGGGCAGTCTTAAACAGTCTTATTCTTAATACCCAGGACAAACGGGCCCGTCTCACATACACACTCACACGGGGATTGTAGATGGTTGATGGTCACCGGCTTGTCCAGGCTCCAGTCGGCTCCAGTCCAGGCTCCGGTCCAGCGGGTGAAACCCGGCAGGCAGCTCCACGTACAGTGTAACGCGAACGGACAATTTATATAACGGGGGGAAGCTGGTACGCTGCGTACGTAATATTTGCACTATACAAAGGCGCCAAACGCCCCCTCTCCAATGTACTCCTTTTATAAGGTCCTCCTTTCATAAGTGCCACTGCATCAGTCCCGTCAATGCAACGCGCGTTCTCCCAGTAAGTCAGTGAAGGCGAGCTCTCTCACGCAGTAAATCTTGACAAAGGTGCGCTCTCCCGATCAGTAAGTTCATGCGCGCTCTGGTAAGTAAGTCCTGTTGGTAAATGTGCTCGCTGGTAAGTCCTGTGAAAGGGCTTTGCGCTCGCTTTTATAACTCAACCAAGCGGTCACTCTGCGAGCCCCAAAGCCACGCCTGTCGGCGATGTCACTTCAGCCCTGGTTGGCTGGTTAAGGCTTACCGGCCCCGCCTTTGACGGCTGGATGACGTGGCCAAACCTTCTTCCTGGCGCTCTGCCTCCTTTCTCGGGCCTCACCTCGTGGCTGATGGCGGCGTTGAGCAAGCGCTAAGGCAGCTGCTGCTGGCCGAGGCACGTAACAATTTGGGAGAGACATGGGGCAGACTGGAGGGCGCGTAATGGCGTCGCTTGGAGAGGGAGGTTGGCAAAATGAACAGAATGGATTGGGGACCTACTCTTATTTGATTGACACAACGCAGATTCAACTATTGGAAACACGGCCTTAGCTAAACACATATTAAGTGAAATAACTGAAGTTCTATGGTGACCTACGTGTTGGTTGTGGCCTAACTATGGGGTGCAACCTTTAAACTTTTAATAATGTTATATTTACACGTGTGGATTCTCAAATCGCAACAATACATATATATATATATATATATATATATATATATATATATATATATATATATATATATATATATATATACACTAGCTTGGCTCAGCTCGCTGCACTCGCCTCACCAAGTGTCGTTACTGGGGAACGGGCTTATTTTAGCTGAGGCTAATGACTAGACTACGGATTTTTATGTTAAGAAAATAGGCCTTTTATGTTTTGAAAAGCGGGAATTTTTTTTTTTTATGTGAAAAAATCCCGAAATAATTTTTTCCCCCGTTTTATTCATTTTTTATTATTACCAAGTTTTTCAGAAATCAGTCAAAAAAAGAAAAAAAATTGTAAGCTTTTTCCTGCACAACATTAAGCACTCTGGGCTAGTAAACAGGTAAAAAATGACGTTCAGGTACCTTTATTGCAACCGCATTGTTTGATAAGTAGAGGACTAGAAGAAATTGACAAGACCCTTTTAGGAACGGTTAAAGTAGGTGTTTGAAATCATTATCTTGGTAATGTTCTCCTTGGTGAGGCGGTGTCGGCAGTCGGTGAGGACGTTTCTGTAGACGGAGAAGGACCTTTCCACGTCGACGCTGACGATGGGGCAGTACCTCAAGAGGGGGATGTCAGCAAGCTTGACTCCAGCCGGCACACCAACCTCAGATCCGTGCTGATCTCCATCCAGGATCAAAGCCACTGTCCTCAGCACACCAATGTCGGGATTGCGCTGCAGCACCGCCTTGAACTTGGTGAGCAGGATCTCCTTACGGCAGCCTCGGATCTTTTCGAGCTCCTCCTTGGCCTGATCAAGGAGCTGGAAGGCCTTGGCCAGCTCCATGCCGGCCTCCTCCAGCTGCTTAAGGATCTTCGGGATGAACGACACGTGGGCATTTAAGAAGACCAAACTGAGCTTGATGTCCGCCTTTCCGAACAGGTCCTTGGCACTCCGGATTGCCATCGCGTCGTCATCGTTCAGCTGGTCCACAATGTCCTTGACGGCCTCGAAGTGCTCGGCGTAGAACACTGCGGCGTCGATCCACGTCCCCCACCGAGTCAGAATGGGCTCCGGGGGGAGAGAAAGATTGGGCTGCTGCTCCTTCCAAAAGACAACACGCGACGGGGCTTTGACGAACACCTTCTTCGTCGTGGCAATCAGGTCGTTGACGTCCTTGAACATTTCTCAGACTGTCTCGCAGACACGGTGGAGCGCGTGGGCAACGCAAGTCACATGCAGCAAGTCAGGGAAGAGTTCCTTCAGGGCATGGCCGGCCTTGATCATATAGGCCGTGGCGTCGCTGACGAGGACCTTGAGGCACTCCGGCTTGAAATCAGGCCAAAGATAGCGCAGCGTCTCATTGACTGCACGCACGATCTCCCCGGAGTTGGTCTTCTCCAGAAACATGCACTGGACGAGGTGGGGACGAAAGTACCCCTCCTTGGACAAGCGTCCCGCGATGATGTTGGCCACATATCGACCTGCCGAATCGGTCGTCTCGTCGACGGACAGCCAGATGGGCTGCTGTCCGAGGTCGGCACGGATCCCCGCCAAGGCCTCGTCGTAGCACTTGTCGAGGGAGTGCTTTCAAATCCAGCTTTCATCGGGGATCTGGAGAGTGATGTGCTTCTCCAGGAACGACCGGAGGGCAGGGTTTTCCAATTTCGACCATGGGATGCCAGCGGCCAGCATGGCCTGGCACAGCTCCTGAGCCACGACGTCGCACTTGTGCCTCTTTCCGCCACCAAAGTCCTCCATGGTGGCTTGCGTGACCGTCCTCTTCTTCTTCAAGGCCAAGTTGCTCTTGTGGCGGTCTCCTCGGACATGTTGGGCCAGCTCAGACTTCTGCTTCGCCCGGAAAGTCTTTTCACAAGCTCGACAGAAAGCCGTGTCACTCGACACGTACTTGAAGGTGGCCCCATCGCCGCCAGCGTTGAATTCCTTCAGCCACTTATCACGAAGAGCAGCACTCATCTTGATAGGAGACTTGTTCACACTTTGTGTACACTCTCTCACTGTAGTACACCGCCTCACTGCTGTACACGCTGGGGACGCAACGCACGCAAGTGGACGCAACGTTTTGTTTTTGAGATCGATCGCAGTTAAAAATTTCGATCGCAGTTACAAATTTCGATCGCAGTTTAAAATTTCGAAAAATTCCCTAATTTTTTTTTAGCGTTGCCAGACATTTTCGACCAAAAAGGGCATTTTATTTTATTTTTCCCGAAAAAGGGCGAAATTCTTTTTTTCTCCGAAAATAGCAAAATAATTTTTTTGCGTGCAAAAAAGCCGTTTTATGTGAAAAAATATTTTTTATTTTTTCACATAAAAATCCGATGTGCACTAATGACTGTACCTGAGTTGCTGTGTTGTCATGATTTACACCAATCACAATACAAACAATTACTTTGCACAAATGTATTTGTTGTGTTTGTGATATTACATTTTTATAGGCAATTTAGGTTGAAGATTTAGGTTGAATGTTTTTCAACCTCAGCACACACATAGGGGAGGGGTAGGTGCAGACTGCAAGTTTGGGACGATTACACCTCACCACCAAGTAATACAAAACACCTCACCACCAAGTAATTTTAAACACCTCACAGCCATAAAACACATAATGAAAACACCTCACCACCACAAAATTAAAAACACCTCACCACCACGAAATTGAAAACACCTCACAGCCATCAAACACGTAATAAAAACACCTCACAGCCATAAAACACGTAATAAAAACACCTCACAGCCATAAAACACGTAATAAAAACACCTCACCACCACGAAATTAAAAACACCTCACAGCCATCAAACACGTAATAAAAACACCTCACAGCCATAAAACACGTAATAAAAATACCTCACCACCACGAAATTAAAAACACCTCACAGCCATAATACACGTAATAAAAACACCTCACAGCCATAAAACACGTAATAAAAACACCTCACCACCACGAAATTAAAAACACCTCACAGCCATAAAACACATAATAAAAACACCTCACAGCCATAAAACACGTAATAAAAATACCTCACCACCACAAAATTAAAAACACCTCACAGCCATAATACACGTAATAAAAACACCTCACAGCCATAAAACACATAATAAAAACACCTCACAGCCATAAAACACGTAATAAAAACACACCACCACAAAATTAAAAACACCTCACAGCCATAAAACACGTAATAAAAACACCTCACAGCCATAAAACACGTAATAAAAACACCTCACCACCACGAAATAAAAAACACCTCAGCCATAAAACACATAATAAAAACACCTCACCACCACGAAATTAAAAACACCTCACAGCCATAAAACGCGTAATAAAAACACCTCACAGCCATAAAACACGTAATAAAAACACCTCACCACCAGAAAATTAAAACCACCTCACAGCCATAAAACACGTAATAAAAACACCTCACCACCAGAAAATTAAAACCACCTCACAGCCATAAAACACGTAATAAAAACACCTCACAGCCACAAAATTAAAAACACACCACCATGTCATTTAAAAACACCCCACCACCAAGTAATTCAAAACACCTCACCACCACGTAATTCAAAACACCTCATCACCAACTTATTCAAAACACCTCACCACCACATAATTAAAAACACCTCACCACCACGTAATTATAAATACCTCACCACCACGTAATTCAAAACACCTCACCACCATGTGATTTAAAAATACCTCACCACCACATCATTTAAAAATACCTCACCACCACGTGATTCAAAACCACCACAACGTTATTAAAAACACTTCACAACCACGGAAATAAAAGTTTGAGGGAGTCGTTAAGTGACAACACAGACACTGCCCAGATGTGTAGATATATAGATAAATGACTGTACCTGTTTTTTGTTTTGTTTTGTTTTTTGTATACAAGATCGAGGCTCGTGAAAGAGCTAACATTAATCACACAAAAAGTCAAACCGACACACAAAACATAAGTTGCCGTTTTGTCATGGTTTAAACCAATCATAATTCAAACAATTATTTTGCACAAATGTATTTGTAATACACGTGATATTACATTTTATAAACAATTGAAGTTGAAAACTTACGTTGAAAAAAAAAAAATTCTCAAAAAAAATCCCCAAAAAAATGTGGAAATTTTTTCAAAGAAATACCCTTAGAACATACCGACGGGAGAGATATGTGCATACCAGAAGTTTGGTACGATTTCACAAAAGTTTGAGAAAGTAGTTCAGTGACAAGTCAACACAACACAACACAGGACAGGACAACACAGGACAGACGCTGCACAGATATATATATATTTATTTATTTATTTATACAAACATATATATGTATATATAATATATATATATATCATAGACTACTTTAGAGAAGGACTGGAACGTCCCATGCTCGGGGTTTGTAACTTGAGTCTGAAGGATTAACTTAAGTCCTGGGCTAAAATGACTTCTAGAAGGGCTAGAGACACGATCTCGGGGTCAATACAGGGGTTTATGAGGACGGCGAGTTTAATAGCGACATTTTCAACACCACCTGGGGTCACCTTCAAGGTCAAAAGGTCATATTTCAAGGTCAAATTAGTGAATTTTGGCAAAAATTTGCCCGTTTTTTGTGTCTAACTCATAAACGGTGAGAGATGGCTGATTATAATACGAGGCAATTTTGTAGAGCTGTCCAAATTTAATATATATTGTCATATATCGTATTACACAAACATACAAACATACAGCAAATACACATTCGAATAATAACAATGCACCGTTTTTCAATAATATTTTGTAAAAAATGTCTATTACAACTATGTCTATGTCTAGCCTTTTCTTTGTCACTGACATTGAGGACATGAGCTTTCAATAGAATGTTAGCTAAAGTAGTACATGCTGCATTATTACTAGCTAAAGGTGCATCTACAAAGGATAACAGCTCAGCAAAATGAAAGCGGCAACGCATTTTAGTCATGCCATGCAAATTATAGGCATTATGTACAAAGAAGACGGTTGACATAGTCGGCACACTCAGTCCACCTCTATTCAAATTATCTAGGAACTCAGATGACACCTCGTTACAATCTTCATCATCCATGATCTCCTCCATACTGGTGCTATCACCATATTTATGAACAAGGTATCCGGCCAAATAAACAACTTTATGCTTAAGGGCATCATCAGACCTCAAGAGTTCCTGAGTGTCATGAGGAGTGATCTCGTCAATGAGTTCACTTCGCTCATCTGGATTTATGGAAGTACCACAATTCTTGTCGCAAACAAGCACACGAGAACTAGATTCTGGCATAATGTCATGCTTAACGAGTGTCTGCAAATTTGCAATTTTAGCTGCAGCCATGTCAACTACGTCAATGTAGAAGCTTCCACCGCATCTTTGCCTGGCTTGGCCGAAAAACTTTTCCAAGGCTTCATCCGCGAATATAGCAGGAAGAACGTAGTCAAAGTCTTTCTCTGCCAGAAGCAATTTGGCAGCATCCACATTATTACGTGTGGACACAGTGAAGGCTTCAGCAGTTTGCCGAGTTAGCTTCAGCTTACGACCACCACCTCCTTGCCATGCGCAGGTAGATATAATTTGGCAGGCCTCCTCCAGCCTAGTGAAACTTGTACAGTCTGCTGTCCAAGGCTGTCTGGATTCGTCGCGCAGATGGATAGCTGAGAAACGGTCTTTCACATTCATCATCTTGAACCACTCACTCATAGTCTGGGTGAGAATGATGGTGCCTTCGCTGATGCCCAGTGAATCCTTGAAGGTCTTTAAGGCAGCGACAGTCTTGTCATTGAACACCTGACATACCAAGGGTATGCTCTGGCGTTGAAGGTGCTTGGGGGAAACAGTGGTGTCGTCAGCTTGGTTAAGCGAATAGGAGTAGCTCGGTCGATCTCATAAAGCTTCCGAATATCACTCCAGTAAGCTTTGTACTCATTGCCATGTACGACAAATGAGAGTGTCTGGCCATCAACAGTAATCCAGTTGTTGCGAACATTTTTGAAGATGTGCACGTAGTCGTACACTAAGAACATAGATTGCTCTTGAATCGATAGCACTTGACAACTTCCCGGTCCTCCAAGTTTTGAATAAACACTGCGATTGGTATTGCAATTGTCACATATCAAAGAAATCACAGTACCGCCAGCACCAACTACAGCTGAGGCAGCTTCGATGAGGAGTTCCTTCAGCTGATCGCAGTTAGTTTTTTGCAGGGAAAAACGCGTAGAATATAGTGTGGACCACCAAAATGGCAGGCAACTTCAACAACCATAGCATGTGAAGCAAGCATTTCATGGTCACCCCCCGCTGCAGCATTTTGAGCGTATCCTAGAACATGCCCTCAAGAAAATCGCAATGTCTCGACCAGCTTTACCTCGTCAAACATTAAATTGACCAAGCGCTGCTGCGGCTTAAGCTGGTCGAACAACGTTTTGAGGTTGGAGTCCTGCAGACAACTAGAAAGCACCTGTTTTACCTTTTGTGTTGATGGTAGAATGATTAAGCCGGATCGACGAATCATTTTGTATGCACTGGGTGATATGTTGTGAAGCTGCATTGCGAAAATCATAGTATCGGTATCAAATCGGCGACCATCAGGAGGTATGAACACATGCCGCAGCTGCGACAGATGGAAGGTTAAGTGAGGAAGCTCGTGTGCCTCAGTCATCTTGCAGAGCTGGCTTATTACGTGCTGAAGAATTTCCTGGCTTGTGTACTCATAGGTGTTTACCTGGTCAGTTATGGAGCTAATCTGGGACCGTTTTGAGAGCAAGCTGTTCTTTTGCAAAGGAAAAAGTCGTTTGGGCACCTCAATGCCATCTTTCTCAACTCTAATCAAGAATAGGAATCCAAAAGGTGAGCTGACTTGTTGGAAATGAAAGAACTGCCTGACAGTTTGTCCAGTAGCGTCAGTTATTGATAGGTACAGATTTTTCTGGTCTTTTATGACGTTAAAGCCAGGAAAATAGGAGCTGATTTTGGCGCAGAAGTGGTCGAAATCTTGGATCTTGTCTGCAGCCTCAGCAGCTGCATGCACCTTCTTAGTTCTTGATTCTGATGTAGAATATGATGTTGGGCATGGGGCTGAAGTAACCTGCTTCAAAACTGATTTCGGTAATCCAGGAAATATTGATGGGGGTTCTTTGGGTCGCTTGCCACCCTTAACTGACACCCATTTACAATTGAAATGTGTCTCACAAATATATATCTCCTTCAAGCGCCTCAAGCTTTCTTTCTCATTCGGCATTGCCAATATCCATCTCTCCATCTCCTCAGGATCTTTTGGGAAGGATAGGACCTTTACATAAGGCGTCCCATCATAGTTTCCTTTACAGCCAAAGCAGCTGCAACGACGTGGCATCTTGTCATGAAAGCAGGAAACAAAACAAAGATCCTGTGAGATCACCAGGTGGACAGTTTCTAAAAGAGAAGAGAAACATATTATTTTGCTGATTTCCGATATTAAATGTGAAATATCACAATTAATTTTAAAATAAATAATAATTAATACACAAATCAAAAAAATTAAAAACAAAATTGTTTAAAAATAAACGTGCCAAATGGAAAAAAATAATGTATATTCAAATCATTTTTTCGAGGGAAACTAATCTGTTATAATACAGACTATTATATTTTATTTATTTATTTATTATTTTATTACATAAATTACATGTCATATGTCAATTTTATTCCAATCCATCCAATAGTAAAGTGCTGTGGTATTTGCATAGAAAACGAGGCATTCATAGAAAACGAGATCGAAAATGGGAACTCAGACTCAAGTTACAAACCCCGAGGTCGTGACGTTCCAGTCCTTCTCTAAAGGAGTCTATGATATATATACACAATATATATATATTGTTGCGGTTTTTAGAACCTTCACTTTGTCAATTTAGTTGTAATGCCTGAGTCACACATAGGCGGATATTTTGGCGACTACCGGCGACTGCCGGCGATCAAGATTTTTCGGCGACTACTGGCGATTTCGGGCGGTCAAATATGGTCAGGCGGCAGTATGGCGACTGCAGGCGGCCACATTGCGACTGCATTGCGACGATGCCCCGAGTGGGATGGCGACTGTTGAAGATCGACGACGACTGCATTGCGGATGCACGGCGGCAGCGTGGCGACAGTCTGGCGGCTAGACTACGACCGATGGCGGATCGCGGCGACTGCATTGGGGCCGGGTGGCAGTTTACTCCAACGTCCGCAAGACTGCAATAAGACCGCCGGCGATTGGAGACGATTCACACAACTTTTGAAATCTTTATTTCTCTATTTTACATTGCACTTTATTCATTTCAATGATGTATGACATGAAGCATAAAGATGTTTGATGTACAATAAGAAAGTTAATAAAGATGTATCATTGTAATGTAATAATCAAACTTTTCTGCAGGGAGAGAGAATGGAAATAAAGTCCAACAAATTATTTCCACTGGTCCCAAGTCCCATAAATAAAGTTTCCAAAGGACCAAAGTCCCAAAAATAAAGTTCCCAAAAGTCCCAAGTCCAAACAATAAAGCCATATCCTTGTCGGCACCACAGGACCTCACTCCACGGAGACCCTCACACCATCCTGTCTTGCCATGGAATTGTGGTATGTCGTAATGCAGTCGCCAGGCAGTCGTATCTCTGTCGCCAATGGCCGTAACTCGGCCGCCACTAGTCCTACTGCTGTCGTCGTCAGTCTCCCATAGCCGCAGGGGAGACGTGGCAGTTCTTCTGTAGTCGATATGCAGCCGCAACAGTGTCGGCCCGTAGTCGGGAAGATGCCGCAGGAAGGCCGTATGGCATTCGCATCTCTGCCGTGCTAGCTGGTGGGGCGATTGCGGAAGACTATGAGCGACTGGGTTGCGGCCGCTTTACGCTCTTATTACAGACGACAGCATGGCGGATTTTTTTCGAGTGCGACTGAGCGCGCCGTTTTTAAACATTTAAAAAAATATTTGGCCCCTTTGCGGCTCTTGCCGACTGCAGCCGACCTGGGGAGGATAACCACGACTACAGGCGACCGTCCATTACGGTTTCATTACGATTGTCGGCGGGTGTTGGCGATTTTTCCAGTCGCCAGTAGTCGCCGACAAATCCGCCTATGTGTGACTTAGGCATAAACTTCCTTATAAATAACCCCTGTGTACATTTCCCCTTAATTGGCTGGTAAATGAAATAATTGCACCTTAGTTAGTCCATATTGCAACACGTAGCAAATCATAGGCCCTTTCGTAGTTATATCACTATTCTGTGTTTCAGGTAAGGCCATGTGTCCAATAGTTGAATCTGCGTTGCATCAATCAAATAAGAGTAGGCCCATGTTCTTTTCAAAAAGGGTGCGAGTGGTTTTCTATTCCCGCAAGCCGCCATTGCCATGTGCTCATCTCGGAGAAGAAGGGGGGCGTGGCACCTCATCGTCATCAGAGGTGGAGTCAGCCAGCCCTAACAACCAATCAGCACCGCGGTGAGCGACCCGGTCGGCGTGCCCTCGTAGCCGCGGCTTGATTTCGGGGAGGGCAATAAAAGGGGGAGTGAGGGACTGCTTATGGAGATGAGGGAGGGAGCACGAACCAAGCAGTTCTGTGGAGGGAGGCGCTTGAGTGTTGACCAAGTTCGGAGTTCTGTGGAGTGAGGTACGAGAGAGAGACGCTGCTTCAAACAGCCCCCCCGCCACGTGAAGCTTTAACACGCTGCCACGGGCAACCCCACCATGTGGACCAGAGTGTGGGGAGTCGGCGGTCGCTCACCTCCAGCCCTGCCATTCTGCACGGACCTGAACCTCATCCTTCCAGCCCTGTGGTCCCACCTTCTCATCCCTCCATTCATTCCTGCCTGCAATCCCCCATTCGTGTACGTGAGTTTGACTTGTTTTGTCTTGTCCCTGGGTATAAGTTAAGCTTGTTTAAGGATTGCACTGTGTCTTCTGTGAATTACTTCGTTCCTCTTCTTCTTTGGTTTTGTACATCTATCTATCTATAATTCCAGTAATCTCTGTCTGTACGTTTGTACGTTTGTCTGTGACCGCTGTTTCTCGACAACCACGGGTCCGATATACTTTTAACTTGCCAGGTATATTGCTGGGGACCCGAGGATGTGCCTTTTCAAGGTTTCATATTAATCGGACAATTACTTACCGAGCTATGTCCAAAAAACGATTCAACCAATCAGAGAGCAGCGAACGATCGCGTGTGCCGAACGTGGCGGGCACACTCTGCCTCGGATGGCACATTTGAGAGCGTATTCATTTATTTCACGTTTGCAAACTATGTTGGCGTTAAACTATGTTTTACAACTAATAAAAACGAATTTGCGATTCATTCGCTTTCCTGCGCGTTTGTGCACGCGATGGCGATTTCTTTACCAAACTCCGGAAGCCGTTCGCTTTGGACCAAACCATTGCATGTAAATAGAGGGGGGGGATTGTCACCACTCGCAAGCCGTTCGCTTTGGACCAAACCATTTCATGTAAATAGAGGGGGGGGATTGTCACCGTACTCGCAAGCCGTTCGCTTTGGACCAAACCATTGCATGTAAATAGAAGGGGGGATTGTCACCGTACTCGCAAGCCGTTCGCTTTGGACCAAACCATTGCATGTAAATAGAGGGGGGGGATATACTTTTAGATATATATATAGTACGGGCATGCCCTAGTATATATAAAACACAGTTTGTGTGGGTGTGTGTGCATGTGTGCGTGTGTGTGTGTGTGTGTGTGTGTGTGTGTGTGTGTGTAATGTTACCGATAGACTCCGAAACGGAGAGGCTCACGTGCTTGATATTTGCCATAGACATGGCCATTGAGCCTGGGACGAACATGGCCGACCTCAAAATATTTGACGATCCATATTTTTTATTCATATTTACCTCAGCGCATTTCAGCGAAGTACCCGCTAATCTCAGCCGGTGTCAGAACAGCTCGCTGATTCGCTCAGAGCGATCACGTGATGTTCCATCCCCGCCGCTAGACTGATTCGCTCAGAGCGATCACGTGATGTGACCATTGCCATTCACTCCACATAGGTGGAGATGCAGTTACCGGGCACCATCTTGGTTGGCATTCGATGCTGGGCGATGGTGATTTCCGTCACACGCTTGCACGTAATTCAGAGCGAAAAGCGATCGTGTTTTGTGTCGATTTTTGTCGATTTTGTGCGATAAGAATTAAATGTCTTTGATAGGGACCGGTAATTCCGCCAGGGGCGCTGCGCGCACTACTTACGTCACGCTGTGCATGGCACTCTGTGACCGCCGTTGCGGTGCAATGCTTTGCGGGCAAATCGTTTTTATGCCATGGTATGCCATATTTTGGACTTAACCACTCTTCATGACTGATCATGTGACATCTACACACTCATGGCTACCACCGAGACGGATCCTGGTTTCACGTGAGTAATATTTACCATATTTGCTCGATTTTTGAAACCGATGCATGCAAATATCGTGTCTATACCACGCCTAAAATATTTTTTAGAAAGAATAAGCACATCTCCCCTTTGAAAGTGCCCCCTGAAGTGTGTCCAGGTGGAATTTCTAAGTCGTAGGTCTTAGCAACTCTCAGCAATCTTTTACCGCATGGATTTATCTCGAGTATTTACTAAACTGTGCTAAGTTGAAGTTGCGTACATATTTCAGCAGTTTTCAATGTAAATCGGTGTAATGTAACCTCCCCCCTCCCCCCCTACCCCTCCCCCTCCCCTCCTACCCCTCTCCTCTCCCCTCCCACCCCCTCCCATCCCTCACCCTCCCCCCTCCCCCCCTTCGCCCTCCCCCCTCCCCCTCCCCTTCCCCCCTCCCCCCTACCCCTCCCCCCTCCCCCTCCCATCCCTCACCCTCCACCCCCTCCCCCTTCCCCCCCCCGGGGTGTGGGGAAGCCGGCGACCGCTGAGGTGGAAGGGGGAATTTTTAATAAAGCCAGCGGTCGTCGGGGTGAATAAAGAAAAAGTAGTTGGAGTTGAAATTGAAAAGACGACGGAGGTAGCCCAGGAATCGGAGAAAGTGATGGATAATGTGCAAAGTCCGTGCTCACATCATGATGTCGTGCTGCATAGTCCTTATAAAGATTTGCAGGGCGTGTGGAGCGAGGAAGAAGAACCCCGAAGGTGAGACGGGCTGTGTATGGTGCGAAAAGGTTTTTCGGAAAAGTGTTTGGCGCGAGAGGGTTTGCCACGCAATTGGGGTCGACATGGCACCCGGGCGTTTGTGGGAGGTCCGTGGTGCATGGTGTGAGAAAGAATGGCACGCGTGTGAGGAAAAAGTGTGCGTCGGCGGGTCTGTGTGAAACGGAGTGTACGTGTGAGAGTGAGAGTGACCCGGAGAGTAAGGTGGTGGTGGAACGTGTGCGAGAGTGTACACCTGAGTTAGTGGTGGCGCGTGTGCGGGAGGGCGCACCGAAGCACGTGATCGGGTGTGCAAGAGAGTGCACACCCATGGTTGTCACAGAGGATGTGACCGAGGAGTGGGCACGAGGAGGTGTGTTAAGGAAGTGTGCGAACGACGAGTGTGCGCAAGAAGGTGCGTGAGAGGTGTGGTGTGTTACAAGGAGTGCGGTGGTGGAATGGACGGAATGTGTGGGATGCACGGGAGGCGCCGAGACGCCGGGTTTTGCGAGTGTTAAAGGGGTCGCGTATGCATGTGAGCCTGCAAGTGAAGCACCGACGTTAAACGGGATAGCGGTTAGACCAACGGTTAGCCGACGCGAGCTCCCGGTCTGTGCCGGGCTGTGGGTATTGCGGGAGCCGCCGGGGATCGGTGCTGCGTCGCTTCTCTTCAGAGCGTCATGCACGATTTGGGCCTGGCCCCGCCCCGCATGGTCGAGTCCGGGCCTTGCCAGGCAAGGCGACCGGTCCGGTTCAAGGGCAGGTAGGAGGGACCGGAGCAGTGCCCCCTTGTGGTTGCGGCGTTCCGGCCGGGCGAGATTGAGCCATCGGGCCGGAGACCGAAAGCCTCCGCGCCGAGATGGTGCGTGGAATCTCGGCCTGAGCAAACCTCCTCCCCTGAACCGAATGCCGGACGGACTCAACGTGCAGGTGACCAAACCACCCAAATTCATTGCTCGGCTTTGCGAAGCCGAGTTTTAATGAGGTAATGACGTATCGAGAGGCTCAAGTTTAATGCACGGTGATGTTGATAGTGGTTTGATCCAAAATTGGGAATAGTGAATAGGATTGGCAGTAATGATTGGCAAATTTGATGGGTAAAAATGATTGGCAGATGATTGGCAGAGAATATGATGGGCAACATTAATAGTGGGAGATGCCCGATGTGCAAGGATGGTAAATCCACCATCCCTCACATCCGCCCGGGCACATGAGCACTAGTTATGGGGTTTTTGGCAGTGCAAGCTCGCCGAGGGAGGGTTTGGATAAATGTATCGTGATCTAGAGAAATGACAATAGGTAACGGTGGAGGTAAGTAGCGACATTGTACAGGTAGTCGGGACGTAGAGAGGTTAGAATGGTTGTTAATGACGTGGTATGTGCTTAGTTTAAAGGGAGGACGGGGAGAACCAAGTTAGAAGGAAACCAGGTAGATCAGATGATGCAGTGTGTTTGTGGTTTATCAAATGAGGCATTGCGTATGGAAAAATCTTTGTGTTGAGCAAATGAGGCAATGCTCGTGAATGGTGCCCTGTGTGTGTGTTGAAAGTGTATTCAGTAGAGTATTGTGAAAAGTGTGAGGTGATTGTGCATTGTATTGAATGAATGAAGAAGCCTGGGAGGAAGGAGGGTGCAGGTGGCACCAGGTGTGTGGGCACAGGTGTGCAAATCCAGGTGAGAATGGTTGTGTGGAATAGCTGGTATGGAATACATGGAGTATGGAATGGATGGTGTGGAGTGAGTATGGTGGAAAATGTGGAGTGGAGTGGTTGGTGCGAAGGGAGTGCATGGGGAGGATGGACCCCTATCACGAATACCCGGGGAGGGTAGTTTAAGAGTTAGGTAGAGGGTATAGGTAAATTGTGGTTGGATATTGGCATCTGTGGTGCGTGTGGAAGAATGGTGTTTGAATGGGTGCATTAGTGATGTGGAAATGGCTGGGCGTGTGGCCTGTTAGTGTGTGTGGTTGGTTGGGCACACCGCCACTGTGAGGATGTCGGCCAGGTGAGGCCGCAGGTGGGCTCTGGGAGCCGGTAGAGTTGTTGTGGATGGGGCCCGAGGGTCCGGAGGACGGACCCGGGTAGCCCAGTGCCAGAGAGGACACCGAGGGGGTAAGTGTCAGGGAGGGCCTTCCCCAGTTAGATAGGTTAGGTAAAGGAGCAGGTAAGCTTGGAGGCAACTGCAGTGGTGGAGGTGTGCAAGTGAGTAGACCTGCTGGGAGAGCCACACGACTCAGTCCCGAAATTGAGCAAAGGCACAGGGAGTCGAATCGGGGGAGTGAGACCCCAAATTGATGAGCACCACAGTTTGGTCAATGGGAATTGGTTTTTAGAACTGCATAGAGTAAGATAGCCAATGGATTGGCAGGGAAAGACCCCGGGTAGTGTAAAGTGAGTTAAAGTCATTTAGGAAGTAGTTAGGATTGAAATCTCCTCGCACCATCTGCATCCACTCACCTGAGGTGATGATGTAACTCCACACCATGCCATGTTTGTTATTTTATATTTTTGTGCAAATGTTTTGGAAAGGTGAGACGCATCATGACGTGGGTGAGACATTGTGCTTGATGTTCCATCTCTTCCTCCTTAAGAGGGATTGATGATGAATTGGTGATGGCAAATTTAGACATTGGGATTGCAACGAATTTGGATTAGGGGAGATATGGGGAAGACGTGACGGTAGTAACGAATTTGTAAATGTGTAGATTTTGTAAATATGAGGTAAGGGCAAGGGTGGAGTAGGTGACAGGGGGGTGTGGTGTATGTTAGGAACGAGCTTTCTCACTTCGCTCTCCGTGCGCACCTCGCCCTGCATTACCTTGATTGATGTGTACCCTTGTGACCTTACCCCTCGCTAACGCTGCCACTTTGTCTTCCTTCCCCACCTATGAACCGTGCTCTCTGGGCACTGAGGGGGAGCATGCGGGAGCTCGCATCTGTGTGCCCGAATCCCCGCAACCAGCTGCCTGCATCAATACACCACTTTATGGACCACGTTGTTGTGGCCGAGCACCACCATATGGACCACATGTCTGTGGCCGAGCACCACTCATGGACCCCACGGGTTGGGGCCTGGCCCCACTGCTGGGGAAGTCTTGCTTGCGGACCTTGGTGAGGTGGCGCCTATGCCACGCAGGTGGACCACCCTAGTCGGCCCCTGCTGGCCATAATTAAAAAGCGGACACTTTGGTGCCCTTTTTGTGGTGTTTTTTTTTTGTTTGTTTATACCACCAAATAGGCCGCAAGTAAGGAAGAGAGACAACAACTGGAAGAACGACGGCCAGCAGAGGGAGCAGCAGAGCAAGGACAAGACCATCACTCACTCACCGCAGGCAGGTAGGTGGTCTTTCTGTCTTCTACCGACTCCTCTCCGGCCTTGCTCCCCCAGCTCTCTCTGTGCTCTGTCCCCCAAATATTCCTACAGGTCGCACAAGATCTGCCAGCCACCCTCTGATGGTTAAACTGCCGAAATCTCGGCTCTCTGCTCACCTTCACTCTTTCATTCCTCTTTTCTCCCGCCTCTGGAACAAACTCCCACACTCACTTCAATCACACTCCTCCCTCCAGGTCTTCAAAACAGCTGTTCACCACCATCTCTTATCTTCCCCCATCCAAAACCTTGATCTTTTCTACCCCCACTAATTCACCCCAGATCCACCTTGTTTGAAATTCCAACTTCTTTCCTGGAAGTCTTGGCAGTGTCCATATGTTTTATACCTCTCCCACCCCCCCCCCCTTCCCATGCCTTTCCCCCAAAGCCCTCTCCCTCCCACAGTTCTCTCGATGTCTCCATGTCTCTCGGTCCCTGCTCTCAAATGTTGTGTTTGTGTCCTTCCCCCTCTCTCCCCATCTTGTCTACCGCTCCCGATGTTATTTGTTTTGTGTGGCTGTTTGTCTTTCTGTGTGATTAATGTTCGCTCTTTCACGAGCCTCGATGTTGTATACAAAAAAAAAAAGAAAAAAAAAGTGTGTTTCTTTTGTTTATTATGTGAGGACTGTGCACTGGATGGTGCTGACTGCTCTTTGATTGGTGCTTTGGTGTTTATTGGTGCTGGTGCATCGATGCAGTGCATGCTGTCTCCTCCCTCCCACAGGATTCTTTTTGTTTCCGAAAAGAAAAATAACAGGTCGTGGGTTGCAGTTTTGTAAATAGTCAAATAACGTCACCTGTAAATAATGCTCCCCACCGTAAATGTGTAGTTTGAAAACCATTCCGTAATTCGGTTAGCTGTGGGCGTGAATCTGTTAGGTAGGGTGAAACGTAATAGGAGGGACATATTTAGTTGTGTTTTAAAACTGTCACACCCAGGGTCAGGTTAATTGTAGAGGGAACTACACCTGAGTGTCACATTAAGTTAAAGTTTTATCGGCTCGGGGCGTGCCTGGAGGAGGAAGGGGGCAGTGTAACGGATTTGGGAAACCGTGCACTTTGTGTAATTGATTGTAAATATACCCCCTTGTAAATAATGTAATGATTCTTTGTAAAAACCTCCATTTGTGTAAAGGTCAAAGGTCGTCCTTTAGTTAGTCCATCGCACACACGGAGAAAACCATAGGACCTTCTCTATAGTTATTTCTTTATTATGTGTATCAGTTAAGGCTATGTGTCCACTAGTCGACCTTATGCTGTGTAGTGAAATCGTATCCGTACTGAACCCGGGTGGGGATGCTCGCTGCGCGCTGTCATTGTTGTCACCGCTAGGGGCGGGACTGTAAGACCCGTAGCTGTGTCGGTGCTCCGAGACTTCTCCCTTGTGACATGTTACATCGGTAGCCTCGTTAATGGTACGCCTTTATAGAATATCTAGCTTGCTTGCATTGACTGTTATGAATGGCTTCATGAGATGTCGCATCGTATGCTTATTGTGTATTTCTACTTACAGGAATGATGTGATGATCTAAATGCAATTAAACCAAACCGTTGGACTTAAGTTGTGCGGACCTGAATGGTTTTTCACAACACTTAATTGCATTTAAGATCTGCTGACATGGCTGGCAACAAGGCGCTGACGGTGTCCATTTTCAGCGCCGACCCACAAGCCACGGACGGAGGCTTGCAACTCAAGCACTGGCTCCGACAACTGGAGCATCTCTTTGATGAGCCTGAGACCGCTCCGACGCCTGCCGCGAAGCTGGCGATATTACACTCAAAAATCGACTACCGGGTCTACCACGCGATCGCTCAATGCACGACGTATGATCTTACCATCGCGGAGCTCAAGCGGCTTTACATAAAAGAAAAAAGCCCTGTGTATGCGCGTTATTTGCTGCAGACGCGACGGCAGCAGCCCAACGAAGCTATGGACCATTACACCCAGGAGCTCCGGCAGCTTATGCTGGATAGCGTCAGGGAGCCACGGACTCCCGAGCAGGCTAAGGATGATCGTCTTTTAGATGCCTTCATAGCAGGGGTCTCCTCCCAGGAGCTACGTCTCAAACTCTTGGAGAAGACCGACCTGACCTTCGCTACGGCGGTTGAGCAAGCGACAGCGTATACTGAAGCGCGGATGCAATCGAACGCCTATGATCGCACGCGCCTTTTGGCGGGTACCTCACTACACGCCCGGCCGGAGAGTGCTACTGACGAGGACGTGGATCCGCCTGCTGAACACCGGGATGCTCCGGAGGATGACCCTGCCCTGACAGCTGCCGTTTCGACCAGCAGACCCAAGGTCTTGCGCGGGGCCGCATGTTTTTTTTGTGGAGGGCCTCGTCATGCCCGAGTCGTGTGTCCGGCACATGACGCTATTTGCCATTTGTGCTCGCTGAAGGGACATTACGCGAAAGTGTGCAAGAAAACGGCACGCGGCTCGCGGCCCTTCGACTCGCGCAGCCGCGGACGCGCGGGCGCAGCAACCTTGAACGGGCTCATAGCAGAGCCCACGAGCACAGCGCCTTACCCGACTTCGAAAGGGAGGGCCCCTCTCTGCGGCCCGCTGGGCGCTCAGACGACCTTGACTGGCGCCACCGGACAGCCACCACCGTCTCATTCTCCATCGGGGACAAAGGCCGTGTCCTTGGCCAAACCTCAGGCCACGCAAGGGGCTTTGACACTTTGCCAAGCCCCTCGTACTCCTCGAGTCGTCCACGAGCTAACGGCGGCCCCCGCCACGTCAAAAGAGTTAAGGCAGCTTTCGAATACTACGGAAGCCTCTTGTCAAAGCGACCAAAAACGTAAAAAGGCGATTTTGAATACTACGGAAGCCTTATGTCAAAGCGACCAAAATTGTCAAAAGGCGATTTCGGATCCTACGGAAGCCTTTATCTGCCAGGAGTGTCAAAAGGCGATGACAAATACTACGGAGGCCTTCTCTCGTCGGATTTTGAATCGCGAAACACCGGAATGCTGGGGAAAGCCCTCTGATGACGATAATGGAATCCCCATGGTCAACGCAGACTCCGGCCACGATCGCAAAACTGCTGCTGGTGTAGGATCCACCCGCGAGGCTGGTCCGACCCATTCGGGGGGCTCAGTCCCGCTCCCAGCTGCCTCGTCTGGCCTAGCTCAAGCCCTTATTCCCCTTATGGTTGAGGGCCATTGTGTTCAGGCCTTGGTGGATACCGGATCTACGGTTAGTTTTATCGACCAGCGACTTGTGCTCAGGCATGGATGGCGGATCGGGCGGTCTACGAGATGGATCTTCATGGCTTCCCAGGGACTTCGGCTCAGCACAAAAGGGGAATGCCGATTGAAACTCGTGCTAAAGGGACGGGTTTTCCCTGATGTACACCTTATGGTTTTACCCGCATTATGTGCTGATATTCTGCTAGGACACGATTTTCTTAAGCTGCATGGACGTCTGGTAATGGAGTTCGGTGGGCCTGACACTCTTGTTGTGGGGGCGGACGACGCGCTGACGGTGTGCGCCCTAGCGCAAATGGACGTCCGGCCGCTTTAGCTGTTCCCCAATCTAACCTCCGACTGTACCCCTGTCGCGGTAAAATCGCGACGCTACTCTCACGCGGACATGCAATTCATTGCGGACGAAACGGCTCAGCTCTTGAAAGACGGCATTATAGAACCTAGTAGGTCGCCGTGGCGCGCCCAGGTCTTAGTGGTGCGCAGCGAGGCCCATCGCAAACGCATGGTAATCGACTATTCCCAAACGATTAACCGCTTTACACAGCTGGATGCCTACCCCCTTCCGGGGATGGACGCGCTAGTGCAACAGGTGTCCCAGTATTCGGTCTATAGTACTCTCGATCTCCGTAGTGCGTACCACCAGATCCCTATCTCTAGGGCGGATCGTATCTATACCGCTTTCGAGTCGGGGCAGCGGTTGTACCAATTTACACGATTGCCTTTTGGGGTAACGAACGGAGTCGCTTGTTTCCAGAGGGCCATGGATGACCTCGTTGCGCGGGAGCACTTAACCGATGTTTTCGTCTACCTCGATAACCTTACGGTTTGTGGATATGACCAAGGGCACCATGATGCTAATCTGAAGCGCTTCCTTGAGGTCGCGCAACGGTATCACTTAACTATGAACGAGGATAAGTGCCAATACTCCCTACGCACCATAGATCTTCTGGGGTACACCGTGACCCATGGCTCTGTCTCTCCGGATAAGGAGCGTCTGCGACCTTTGCTCGACATGGCCCCTCCCTGCGATCGGGCATCCCTGAAACGCGCCCTTGGGCTGTTCGCCCATTACTCCAAATGGGTGCAAAATTTCTCCGCGAAACTTCGCCCCCTTGTGGCCTGCGACACCTTTCCCCTGAGTACGGCCGCATTGACGGCCTTTGAAGGTCTTAAGACCGACATCGCCCGAGCCGCCGTAGCGACCATCGACGAGAGCGGCTCGTTCGTCCTCGAAAGTGACGCCTCGGATCAGGCCATCGCGGCGACCCTCTCCCAAGGGGGGCGCCCCGTGGCTTTCTTTTCACGGACTCTTACTTCCGCTGAGCGGAGGCACTCGTCCGTTGAAAAGGAAGCGTATGCGATCGTCGAGTCTATTCGGCGATGGCGCCCGTACCTACTCGGGCGGAGCTTCCAAATCATCACGGACCAGCAAAGCGTTGCGTTCATGTACGACACCTTACACGCCCAGCGCATTAAGAACGAGAAAATCACTCGCTGGCGTATCGAACTCGCCGACTTCTGTTACACCATCAAATATCGCCCAGGGAAGGATAACCAGGCCGCCGATGCCTTATCACGCCCGACTACATGTGCTGGTATCACCTCGTTGGAGGGCCTACGGGTGCTGCATGCCACTGCGGGCCATCCCGGCGTAACGCGTTTCGCTCACTTCGTGCGGAGTGGGAATCTCCCTTACTCAATTGACGATATCCGCCGTATCTGTCGCGACTGCGCTATCTGTGCGGAAATCAAACCGCGTTTCTATAACCCTCCTATGGGGACTCTGGTGAAGGCTACACGCCCGTGGGAACGCTTGGCGATGGATTTCAAGGGCCCTTTGCCGGTGTCGAGCGGCTCTCGCTATCTGCTCACTATCGTTGATGAGTACTCACGATTCCCCTTTGCTTATATGTGCGCGGACATGACTGCTGCCACGGTGATGCGATGCTTACAGAACTTGTTCTCAATGTTCGGTTACCCGGCCTATGTCCATACCGACCGGGGTGCAGTCTTCTTGTCTCAGGAGGTGCGCGGCTATCTGCTCCAAAACAACATTGCGTCTAGTTACACCACGCCGTACAGACCCCAGGCTAATGGGCAGATCGAACGCTTCAACGGGATTATCTGGAGGGCCGTCATGCTCCATCTCCGGACCCACAGTCGGGGCCTCGATAAATGGGCTTGGTCGCTACCTGCGGCGTTGAATTCAATCCGGGCACTCCTGAGTACGGCAACCAACCAAACTCCCCACGAGCGACTTTTCCACCACCCCAGGAGCTCGGGGTGTATACGGTCTTTGCCCAGTTGGCTCGCTGGGCCCGGGCCGGCCTACCTTAAACGGGCGGTTCGCGCGAGCAAGTACGACCCCCTTGTGGACAAAGTGCAGATTCTCCAGGCTAATCCTGAGCATGCTCGTGTGATGACGTCTGATGGTCGTGAGACTACTGTCTCCGTTCGTCATCTTGCCCCTTGCGGGGTCGACGACCTTAGTAGGGAATCGGACGAACCGGTCGAACCCATCTATGAGACTATGGCCTCTCCCGACGCTCCCATCGCCGACAGTCCACCGACCCTCTCCCCGTCAAGACTGCCCGGGTCCGACGACTTGGCGTTACCCCCTTCATCACCCGACCCTGTTGACGCCTCTGACACCGGGGATACAGAATTACGAGATGCCGTACCCGGGGAATTTCGAACGCGTGCTGGCAGAGAAATTCGCCGCCCGGCCCGATACGGTTGGGCCGACTGATCCACCGCACCCTATTCATGCTGACGCTCTCTCGCTTTTAGCCACGCGGCCGTATAATTCTGACGGGGGGGTGAATGTAGTGAAATCGTATCCGTACTGAACCCGGGTGGGGATGCTCGCTGCGCGCTGTCATTGTTGTCACCGCTAGGGGCGGGACTATAAGACCCGTAGCTGTGTCGGTGCTCCGAGACTTCTCCCTTGTGACATGTTACATCGGTAGCCTCGTTAATGGTACGCCTTTATAGAATATCTAGCTTGCTTGCATTGACTGTTATGAATGGCTTCATGAGATGTCGCATCGTATGCTTATTGTGTATTTCTACTTACAGGAATGATGTGATGATCTAAATGCAATTAAACCAAACCGTTGGACTTAAGTTGTGCGGACCTGAATGGTTTTTCACAACATGCTGCACCAAATCAAATAAGATAGATCCCCCTTTTTCAACTGCATTCGCCTACATTACCAACTGCATTCGCCTACATTACCAACTGCATTCGCCTACATTACCAACTGCATAAGCCTACATTACCAACTGCATTCACCCTCCATTGCCCATGTGCTCCAACTCGGAGAGGGAAGGGCGTTGCCCGCCCATCATCATCAGAAGGTGGAGCCAAGAAAGCCCTTGCCGACCAACCCAGAATGAGTGGGTATGGCTCAAGAGGGCGGGGTTATAAAACCCGTTGCATCAGCCCCCACCAGAGATGCGTAAGGGGCCAGACGAGAGAGGGAGGACGAATTGCAAGTTCTGTTGAGGTCGAGTAGAGCGAGCAGGGGCGAGCGGCAGAAAGAGGGCCACGGGAATTGCCTGGCCGAGAATTGCGTATGCAACATACCAACTTTCCCCTGCTATATAATTGTCCGGTCGCGTCCAACGACATGCGGAGCTGTTTGCCGGGTTTTCGCCTTGACCCCAAAGCGTGGATCGGAGCGCGTGCTTGGAGCCGGACCTCGACGCCTACCATCTGCCTGGACCCTTCTCTGCCCTCCCATACCATCCTTCCCATTCCATCCTTTCGTGTAAGTGTGTTCGTTCTGTCTGGGGTGTTTGATAAGTTAAGCCTGTATAAGCTTGCCCTGTGTCTGCTTCTTCTTCTTCCCTTGTACATGCCCTTCTTTTGTTTCCTCTTGGGGTTATTTTGTACGTAATTAATAAATCTTTGTTCTTCCTACCTTTTGGTTTCTTCTTTCGCATCCGATCGCTTTCGTGCCTTCTTCCAATTGATATACGATTCGGCCAACGCTCAGGATCGGGTTTAGTTCTCTGTTAATGGCTCGAACTTCGGGTTGCTAAAACCGCTCGGCAACTAGTCCATCTAAAACCGTGGTTCGAGCGGGAGTCCCTTCCCTGCGTCGCAGTCAGGAGTGGCACTCAGGTCCTTGGGACTTTTCATTGACCAATTACCCTGGCTGCTCCCGACCGGAGGGAGTGTTGGGATTTCCAGGACTCACGTCGGTCAGTGACAGACAAGGGGATCAACCCCCCTTGGTAAGGGGAAAAGGCCGACGTTGGGATCCGTAACAATATATATATATATATATATATATATACTGTATATATATATATATATATATATATATATATATATATATATATATATATATATATATATATATATATATATATATATATATATATACATACATATATATATATATATATATATATATATATATATTAATATATATTATATATATATATATATATATATATATATATATATATATTAATATATATTTATATATATATATATATATATATATATATATATATATATATATATATATATATATATATATATATATATACACATACATACATATGTAGGGAGCTGTAATGCCCCTCCCCCTTTGTGTACCCTTGCTGCTTTACCAATTACCAAGTATAACCAATTATATGTTTTGTTTTGACTGACTGCTGTACTCTTTTATAATACTTAGTTCTTTCTTGTGCATTGAGGATGTGTAATATCCTAATAAGGAGTTCTTTGCCTGTGAGCTCTGGTCTGTGTGGGCACAATCTCTAGTTCCCCTTCCCTGGCCTTGGAGGCAACTGTTATCTCTCTGCCTCCCTCTAGACTTTGCCAATATCCTGTATTTGACACATTTATGAGTGTCCCCTCCCTTTGTACTTTCCCAACCAAGGTTTCTATACAGAAAGTTGTAAACATGTTGCCACATATGGCTGACCATCTCCTTATCTGAGTTAACCTATGAGTGGCCTTGATGAGCTTCCTCTAACTAACTGAACAACAGGATGGGACTATGGTGGGAGGACCAATGAGCCCATTCTGTCTCTGTATCTTGTGAGCTAACCCCACCCCTGATCTTCCTTATAAAAAGCAAGGTTTAATTGAATTGTTTCAGAGCATCTTGTTGTACTGTTGGTCATTTCTTGTGAGTTTCAATGCAACTTCTTGCTGTCCTCAAGCTTGTGTAATCGAGTTCTAATAAATATATCCGTTGCTCCTTTCCTCTGAGTCTTCTGAGTCCCAAGTTCTAAGTCCCGATCCAACAACTGGTGGCAGCGGTGGGATCAGTCTGTGCAGTCCGGGACGCGGTCCCAGGCAAGTGAGTGGTGAGAGACCAGCTGGCAATTGATCCGGGTCAGGTGAGCTGTGGTTTTCTTTTGTTTTTCCTTTTTAGCCTGGGGGTCAGTCCAAATTGTAACCCACTCTCTCTTGCTCGGTTGCCGTTTGTTCCGTTCCCTGCTCATACCTGTTCCACGAACCTAAATTTAAATACGGACCGCTTGGGTCCTTGGGTGATTGTTTATGGACTCGTCAGGGTAACGTTACGTAAGGGAAAGTGCCCCACGTTGGGCGCCTGAGGTTAAGGGGTAATAGATCTCTGGGTTGTGAGGGTAAGGATAAGGGCGGCGTCCCAATCCAAGGCCTACCCGGGAGACGTCGGACTATTAAGTAAGATTAGAAGTATTATAAGGGCGTAGGACGCCAGGAGAGTACAGTAAGGTTAGGTTAGACGGCTGTGTAGGCGGACGAGCCTCTCAGGAGAGTTAGGTAGTGCAGCTGTACCGCGAGGCGGACGATCCTCACGAGTACAAGGCCGCGAGTTAGGTAGACAGCTGTACCGCGAGGCGGACGATCCTCACGAGTACAAGGAGAGTTAGGTAGTGTAGCTGTGCCGCGAGGCGGGAGATCCTCACGAGTACAAGGCTACGTCGGTAAACTAAATTTTCCTAGGATGGGTAACAGTATGGGTAATAAGACAGTAAAGGCAGGTGAACCGCTTAGAAATACCCCAGCATTTTTCATGTTTCGGAGGTATGGCTATGATGCTGTGAGACCAGGGAAGTCATGGGTTGCGCTGACGAAGGATTTAGGAGAACCGTGGCCCGAAGGAGGGTCTTTTGCGCTGGAAAAATTGGACGTGTTGTATGAGACATTAGAAAGTTTTGAAAAGGCCACGAAACACTTCCCGCCGGACTATTGGAAAGTCTTTGGCTGGTGGAAGGAAGAAGCGATGAAGCGACACGCAAAGTCGAAACAGGCCAGCTTGGCTGGTGAGGTAACAAAACTTAAGGGTCTGAGGAAACAGGCGAATAAGGTGCAGGATGAAGCGCTTAAGGAAATAGAAAAGCAGGCCAACGCGCGACTGATGTCGCTCGTTGAAAACCCAGACCCCGCGGGAGGGGAGGTAGCGACCAATCTACCCTCCCCAGCCCCAGACCTAAGCCCTGTCCCGGGGTTTCAGGCACCACCTATCCTTTCTGCGCCCCCGCCACCACCTCCCTATAACCCCGCTACCATCGCGCCCCAGATACCCCAGAACCACCCGAGCCAGGGAAGGCCGTTTGCCCAACTCGGGGCTAACGGGATAGATGACGGGACCGACATTGCAGGGTTCCCGCCACCGATAGGACAGGATGGGTTATACCCCTCGCTGGTAGGTTGTAATGGGAACGAGACCCCCCGAACCACCGGAATGTCTAGTTTATACCCTCCACTGAAGAAAAGTTCTGGATTAACAGAGGGAGGAAAATTGTGCCCCTTACAAGTTATCGGAGTTGATGCTCAAGGTCATGGGGTTCGAGAAAGGGTACCATGGAAAGAATCCGCTCTAACAGTAATGCGGGAAAGGATCCAACATTTGCTTATCGAGGACCCAAGACAGATAGCTCCGACTATAGCGAATTGGATCACATGCGAGCATGGCGATTGTGATTTTCGAGATATAACCCATACGGGCACTTCTGTGCTCCCACCCAAGGTATGGGATAAGGCTAGGCAAAGAGCACAGTGGCCGATGATAGACCCAAGGGCGATGGGTGCAAACCAGATAACAGTAGCACAATGGGATGATCTAAAGGTCCGGCTGCTAGAGGCTATTGAGCAGGCGTTGTTGCCAGCAGGAGGTCCGGATTGGGGAAAAATTGGGGCCATAAAACAAAAGGCCGGAGAATCAATTGGGGATTACCGGGAAAGGTTGGAAAGAGCCATCGCGCGTTGGGGAGGACTGGGCCCGATGCTGTTGGCCGAACTACCCAACCCATTGGTAAATCAATATCTAATCGAGGGGCTTCGGCCGGTATTAAAGAAACAGGTACAGTCCGTCCTCTTCGGCTGGAAGGGAATGACAACTAACGAATTATGCGACAAACTGGAACAATGCCCGGGCTCCTCCCTAGAGGAGAAGAAGGATATTAAGGAGGAAATATTGCAAATGTTTGTCCAGGAGAAACGGGCTCAATTTAATCAAAATAAAAAGGGGGATCAGAGTCAGAACTACATACGCGAACAGTGCCAGAAGTGGGGACCTGTTCGAGGTTTAGAGGAACATAGGAGGAGTTGTTGGCCTCTTTTCTATAGGGGCCAATTCCCCAACGGAGAGTGGATCCACAACGAAAATGAAAACTGCGACGGTTGTACTGAGGAAGACTTTGGACTAATTAATATGAACGAGGTAAAACAACAATGGACAATACCACCCCCTCTTCCCCCTCCTCCTCAAAACCCTCAAACTTGGACTGTGCAAGGGCCCCCTCCCCAAAATTGGTATCCACCAAGACCCCTTCTCCAAACCCCTGGACCACCCCCCAATAGTGGGATGCAGAATGGACCCAGGGGGAACTGGGCCCCGCCTCGGGGTCCGCCGCAATGGCAACCAGTAAACCAGTCACAGTGGGGAGCGCCAGAACGCCGGCTGGGCGGAAGGGGAGCTGTAGGGGGACGACCTATGCCCTCCACACCACCGGTTCCACAGGAACCGTGCTTTTATTGCAAGCAACTGGGACACTGGAGAAGTAATTGCCCAAGTGCTGCTCGTAAGGGGTTTCCGCCCCAATACAATAGAGGGGCTTATTGACGGGACGCTGGCGGGTCGCCCAAGGAGTGTCCTCTCTTGACCATGACACCGGCAGAGGAACCGACCTTGATGTTGGACGTGGAGGGAAGACAATTAGAATTTCTCGTAGATACGGGTGCGACTCGCAGCACAATTAACAAGGGGCAATTGCCCTCTTTGCGCCCCACGGCGAGGAACGTTCAAATACTGGGTGTTTCGGGCTTACCCCAAGCGCTTCCTGTTTCGGAGGAAGTGCGAGTAACATGCGGCCCGCTGGAAGCTAAACATGCGTTCTTGATGACCACTACCGCCCCGACAAATTTGTTGGGACGGGACTTGTTGTGCCGATTGGGCTGCCAAATCTCATGTACAGAGGAGGGAGTTTTTGTAGACGTCGCAGAATCTAAACGCGACTTGGTAATGACGGCATTGTCTCGGCCCGGCCCCACCGTGTATTGGTGGCGCATGGATGAATGGGCTCTGGCTACTTGGACGCATATCATAGATAATGTGTGTTTGGACAGTTCAGTTCTGCGAGATTGGCTACAACTGCACCAAATTTCGATAAAAAACTTAAAGGACAATCCACCCCATTGCACTGCGTACTATGATGCAACGGGCGACGACGAGAATTATCGAGAGAAGGTTAAGGAAAAGCTGGGCGAGCGCACGCCTCTACACTTATCACGGATATGGATCGGCCGTGAGGGAATAGGAATCGAGGCAGTCCTAACCTTGAGTCAGCGTGCGTTGACCCAATACCCCGAAGGAGCGGCCGCCCATGTTACCCTCACCACTGCCAAGGGGTGGCCGCCGGAAAGTGTAGGTTGGATGGTGGGGAGGTTACGAGAAGTTCCCTTACAAGGTTATCGGAGTAAGAAAGGCCGCTGGACTTTGAAACGGCTCCAAAATGGCGAAGGGTTCTCAATTGACTTCAAGACACAACGGAGGGATGGAGTGTTCGAAGCAACAGAGTTGCCTCCTAAGGGCACCTATGCCATGAGGGCAGTGCTGACGGACCCGGGTGAGTCAGATTACCTCCTAGCGGAGGTGCCAGACAATTTATGGCCTAAAAGCGACGGTGAGGTTGGACGGATGCGAGACGCCAAACCTCTAGTGATAGCAGTGCAGCCGGGGATGCGCTTGCCAAATGTAAAACAATATAAGCTACGACCTGAGGCCGACGTAGGCATAGCGACAGTAATTCAATCGCTAGTGGAACAGAAAATTATCGTGGAAACTAACAGCCCATGTAATACACCAATTTTGCCAGTGAAAAAGCCGTCAAAGGACAAATGGAGGTTTGTACAGGATTTAAGGGAGGTGAACAAGGTGATACAGGGCATACACCCACTAGTTCCAAACGGAGAAACCCTCATGATGTCAATCCCGCCGGACGCAACATACTTCACGGTCATCGACCTTTGTTCTGCGTTTTTCTCTGTGCCCATCGCGCCTGAGTCACAATACTTGTTCGCTTTCACCCATAGGGGGCGCCAGTATACTTGGACAGTACTACCTCAGGGGTTTTCAGATAGCCCCACTCTGTTTTCCCGGGCGCTGCACCGCGACCTGGTGGATGTGGAATTGAAGGGAGGGTCAGTGTTGCTGCAATACGTTGACGATTTGTTGATTTGCTCCCCTTCAAAGGAGGCGTGCGAAATGGATTCCTTGGCCCTATTAAAGGCCTTGGCGGCCAAAGGCCACAAAGTAGGCAGACCAAAACTTCAGTTTGTGCGGCAGGTTGTAACTTACTTGGGACACGCCATTTCGCACGGAAAACGAGAATTGGATGCTGGACGGGTGACCGCTATTATGGAGCTGCCTCACCCTCGCTCGCAACGGCAACTGCTGCGCTTCCTAGGTATGACGGGATATTGCCGCACTTGGATACTTGATTTTGCGCTTCTGGCTAAGCCACTATACGAGGCAACCAGATCAACCGCCTCGGACGAATTGGTATGGACGGAGGAATTGAGGCGATGTTTTGACGGGCTGAAGAAGGCGTTGGTCACGGCACCGTCATTAGGACTCCCGGATTATGCGAAACCATTTACCCTTTACACTCACGCCGTGGGGGGTTTCGCCCAGTCAGTTTTGACACAGACCCATGGGGATAAGGAGCGGCCGGTAGCCTACTTCAGTAAAAGGTTAGACCCGGTCGAACGAGGGTTTCCGGTGTGCCTGCAAGCCGTGGCAGCGGCCAGGTACGCAGTAGAAAGGACAGCGGTCATCGTTATGGGACACCCAGTAACGCTACGGGTACCGCATTGCGTCACTTCGCTGTTGTTACAGCGAAGCACACAGCATTTGTCTAACACTAGATTAATGCAATACGAATCCGCACTGATCACTGCAGCCAACATCACGATCGAACGTTGCACGACACTCAACCCAGCCTCACTGATGCCCACCCCTGAGGAGGGCGAACCCCATGTGTGCGCCGACGTTGTGCAGCTAGTCTCCACGGTGCGATCGGATTTAAAGGACAATCCCTTAGAATACCCCGACTGTACATATTATGTCGATGGATCAGCTAGGCGCGCATGGGACGGGTCCCTGTTGTCCGGGTATGCCGTGTGCTCGGACAGCGAAACGGTGGAAAGCGGGCGTCTTCCACCTACATTTTCCGCACAGCAGGCGGAGCTGTGCGCCTTGACCAGAGCGTGCAGCTTGGCGGAAGACCTTGCCGTCAACATTTACACAGATTCGGCCTACGCTCACGGCGTAGTCCACGATAAAGGAGCCATTTGGAAGATGAGAGGTTTTCTCACATCTGCCGGTTCAGTGATAAAGAATGGCGCGTTGGTAGAAGGGCTCCTCCGATGCATTTTACTTCCCCGCGCTATCGCGGTAATTAAGTGTCGTGGCCACCAAAGGGCGGACACTGACGTTGCCCGGGGCAATGCAAGGGCGGACGAGGCGGCAGGAAAGGCCGCCAACCAACAGATAGAACGCAACATGCCGATGGTGACACGAGCAAAGGCGACATCTGCACAGATTGCTGACATACCGACTGTGGGACCACCCGCCACACCAACTAAGGACGATATCATAAATTTGCAGAACGCTGCACCGACGGCCGAACACGAGGACTGGCTCAAGCGAGGGGCGATACGCCTCGGGCCAGGAGAAATATGGACCCTTGACGAGAAACCTATAGCACCCCAGGCCTTACTGCCTTGGCTGGCACGCATGGCTCATCAGAATGGTCATGTGTGCCAGAGGGGGGTGATGGGACAGATAAACTACACTTGGGCAGCGCCAGGACTGTCACGGATTGTATCCGAAGTGTGCCGATCGTGCGTGGTCTGCCAGCAACACAATAGAGGGGCGCCGCCGAGACATGCACATGATGGGGGACGGCCCCCGCCTAGTGGGCCGTTCGCAACTATCGAGTTCGATTTTACAGAATTGGAACCAAGTATGTCGTTTCGCTATGTGTTGGTGATCATAGATACGTTCACCAAATGGGTCGAAGCATACCCATGCGTCAAGTCCGATGCTCCGACAGTAGTGAAGCGCCTCGTGCGGGATTTTATTTGCAGATTTGGCATTCCCCAGATAATTTCGTCAGATCAAGGGGGCCATTTCACGGCGCAGGTGGTTAAGGGCATCCTGAAGGCGTTGGGCGTTAAACAATCCTTCCATTGCGTTTACCACCCACAGTCCTCGGGACTTGTGGAACGAACGAATAAGACTTTAAAGAATAAACTAGCGAAACTTTGCGCAGACACAGGCTTGAGGTGGCCAGAGGCTCTTCCGCTTGCATTGATGAGCATCCGTTCCACCCCGGGTCGCACTACGGGCCTTTCCCCCCACGAAATATTAATGGGACGACCTATGAGCTTGCCCGTTTCAGCACCAACGGACATGTCCACCCTTGCTTTGCCAGTAATGGATGACATGCTTTTGAGATTTTGCATAGGCTTGTCCAATGTGGCACGCAGCATCCATGCTCGAGTACGAGAGGCGCTGCCTGAACCAATAGGCCACGCCATTCACGACTTCCAAGCCGGCGACTGGGTGCTCGTAAAGCACTTCACCCGCAAGGCTGCTTTGGAGCCACGGTGGAAGGGACCATTCCAGGTGCTACTGGTCACACCGACGGCAGTCTTCTGCGAGGGTAAACCTTCGTGGATCCACGCCACCCATTGTAAGTTGTCCATCCCCGCACCACAAGCCACACAAGACACCGCACCTCACATTGCTGAAGACACCGCACCTCACACTGCTGAAGACAATGCACCGACTAGGGCACCACAGTCTCCTAAGGGCGGCGATGACGGTCATGATGATGGGAATGCTGGGGAACTGCCGAAAACCCCCTGCCCAAGATAGGCTCTTGAACTTTGAACTATCGAGAAAGGACCTCCCCAAGTACCCAGGACCCGACAACTATTCAGCATTTCCCCTTTACCCCGTCAAGTATATAACGGCTCGCTGGGGAGACAAAATAGCGGTGAATTGCTGTAACCTGGAAACAAGCTTTAAGTGGTTATCTGTAAGATGGGTGGAAGCTATAGTGGTACACAATAACACACCACAGGCACGCATGACAAGAACACGCCTAGTCCTGACTAAGGTTAGGAAAGTGGAAAATGGAACATATGGGGACATAAGCAGCCGATATGCCCCAGGATATCGATGGGGCAAGGGCATTGAGAATACTACCCTCATGTTGCATTATACCCCTATTGGTCCGGATACAACAATGATACTTGAATGTGGAATATGGCCCCCTCGCACGACAATCCCTAATGGAACTGCATCTTACCTTCGACCTAGTTGCGCCGCTTACGTCATTAAAACCCCGCCTGCCCAGAAAGTAAGAAGGAAACCAGAGGAGAACACATACTGGAAGGTCGCACGGCATATGGCCACATTACAGAACAGGACACGGTGTTGGATGTGTATGCACCTTCCCCGCACCAGCACAGCAGGAATACCAATGGTAGTGTTACCCCTATCACTCAATGATTTGTGCTCAAAGCCACTAGACACCAAATGCCTTAGTACAACCTTGACAAGCCAAGGTTCTGATGGAACCGCGTGTAAACGAGTTTTCCAGTACCCCCCCCCCCCCCCCCCCATCCAGTCCCGACACTTTGAGGTACGTCCGGCGCCGGTTTGGGTTAAGCCGGCTAAGGGGGCCCTCTGCTTAGAAGGAAAGGGCCAAATAACGGTAGGCAAATCCGTGTGTAGAGATACCCTCCTCGCGGACCCTAGGAA
Source organism: Myxine glutinosa (assembly GCF_964187855.1). NCBI lineage: Eukaryota > Metazoa > Chordata > Myxini > Myxiniformes > Myxinidae > Myxine > Myxine glutinosa. The sequence goes on from NC_136268.1 coordinate 122,992,639, forward strand.
AGGGAAACACATGCTGTTAGTAAATGTTACAAGTTCGCCCTTACATAACCTCACACACCTCCAGTTGGCATGGGAAGGGGAAAACGGGACAAACACTATCGCAGACCTTCGCTCTTGCATGATCACTCATTTAGTGGCTCCACACGGGACCATGTTTGTATGCGGGAACAAAGCTTACCCGTATTTACCTGATAATTGGGGAGGAACTTGCTATCTAGGATCAGTTTTCCCAGAAATGGAAATGCGACAACACTTGTATAATACCCCTGCACTCATAAGGACACCACGAAGCACCTATTGGCACGATGACGGTACCACCACCTTACATGGCGCTGATTGGGAGAAGGCCGTTAGTTTCTTTTTCCCATGGGCTGGGACGGTCATGAGCAGTTACCGTATTGACAAAATTGCGTTAATCTTAGAAAGTGTGGCCAACGCCACCGCTACAGCACATGACGAAATGTTGGACACAGTTGTCCACCTGCGTACAATGGTTATGCAAAATAGGGTTGCGTTAGATATGCTACTGGCAGAACGAGGAGGGGTATGTGGGATAATTGAGGGTAGATGTTGCACTTTTATTCCTGATCCCTCCCAGGGGGTCAGTGCTGCTATTATAAGGTTAAGGGAAAGTGCTCATACATTGACAAGGGATCGAATGGATCGGGAAGCCTCCCACCAGTGGCTTACCGACTGGTTCAAAGGGTGGACAGGTACGATAGTAAAGTGGGTACTGACCGCCTTGGCAATAGTCCTTGGAATCGTGGTTAGTTGTGTAATAATCAAGGCTTTAGTCCTTGCGTGTGTGAGAAAGTTTTCCACAGGATGGACACTGAAGACGACAACAGAAAAGGCCATGGTGATGATCGACAAGCTGATCGCAGGTCCAGATGACACACCGGCCGTCGACGTGACTGCCGACCGCGGATCCTGGAACGACGACCCGAACGAGCCACTGGGCCGCGACAATGAGATCTCCGCTTCCGAAGATTGTTCTTCCATTGTTGATATTACCGATAATGATGTCGATTACACTTTTGCGGACCTCGAAGCATTTCAGGCTGCCAGGAGGCCGTTTACTCTGGGCCCCAATACGTCGCATGCAGACGTCAATGAGTTCCTAAGGGACTCCTCTCGTTTCTTCTCGATGTGCAAGGCCGTGACTATTGGTGGCCGCCGACGCCGCAGGCCTACGCCTCCTGAGAATAATGTTACTGATGATGTGACCAATGATGATGTGGGCCACTTGCAAGGGCCCCCGACTGATGTTTATGTTTCAATGCAGGCTTTGCCTCTTTATGTTTCACGAGCTCACCTTTATGTCTCACAAGCCCACAGTGAGTCAAACGCCACTGACCCAGTCCGGGATTTGGACCCAGCTGCAAACCCAAGCCCGGATGGAGAGGAACTCGATCGTGGAGATACTCTGAGTTCCGAATCTGATTGTTTTGGAGATTCGTCCAGGGATAACAGCGAAGCAAGCAGCATCGCCTCGGACGATCTCGACTTTGACCCAAAGGAAGTCGCTCTCCCTCCTTTGGACCGTTATGCTTTATTTTATGGCCATAGGTTTGAGCCACCTGATACTGACGATGTTGTGTCTTCCCCAGATCACCAGCATGTAAGAGACCTCATGAACATGAATATCGATTGAGCGCTGAAGATCTACAAGGATTTCACTTGGGGAAGCCTGGGCGAGCTCCAGTTGGGGAGGAGTCCGGCTGCACCTCTGTGGTCAAAGGGTGGGTCGGAGATCTTCCTGGGTGTGGACCCCGGTGGAACCAGAGGTCTTCGTTGTGGATTTGACGCGCTATTCGATCTTCATGCCTCTACGGTCTCACCTCATACACCCATCTACACCTGACTTACATCATACATCCACTTACACCCACTTGCACCCACACACCCGCGGATCATCCTGCTGAGTGTGATGTGCGGTACTGGGTACGGGACATGCTCACTGGGCTGCATTCGCGTGGTACGTTACGTTTAGTGAACCCTTTACACTGTCTCTCCCACCTCTCTTGGTGGATTTTGTGTGCCATTTGATCATCCTGCTTTTACGGACTTACATTGCATACTCACATACAGATGCGAATCATCCTACTGAGTATGTGTGGTGCTTTGGGTACGGGATGTGCTCACTGGGTTGCCTTCGCGTGATATGTTGAATGACTTTCCTGATTGGTTTTGTTTCTGCTTTGTTTGAAATAAAGGCCTTTGATTGGCTCGTAGATAACTTTGTATCTTAGATCCAAAAGGGCGGTATGTAGGGAGCTGTAATGCCCCTCCCCCTTTGTGTACCCTTGCTGCTTTACCAATTACCAAGTATAACCAATTATATGTTTTGTTTTGACTGACTGCTGTACTCTTTTATAATACTTAGTTCTTTCTTGTGCATTGAGGATGTGTAATATCCTAATAAGGAGTTCTTTGCCTGTGAGCTCTGGTCTGTGTGGGCACAATCTCTAGTTCCCCTTCCCTGGCCTTGGAGGCAACTGTTATCTCTCTGCCTCCCTCTAGACTTTGCCAATATCCTGTATTTGACACATTTATGAGTGTCCCCTCCCTTTGTACTTTCCCAACCAAGGTTTCTATACAGAAAGTTGTAAACATGTTGCCACATATGGCTGACCATCTCCTTATCTGAGTTAACCTATGAGTGGCCTTGATGAGCTTCCTCTAACTAACTGAACAACAGGATGGGACTATGGTGGGAGGACCAATGAGCCCATTCTGTCTCTGTATCTTGTGAGCTAACCCCACCCCTGATCTTCCTTATAAAAAGCAAGGTTTAATTGAATTGTTTCAGAGCATCTTGTTGTACTGTTGGTCATTTCTTGTGAGTTTCAATGCAACTTCTTGCTGTCCTCAAGCTTGTGTAATCGAGTTCTAATAAATATATCCGTTGCTCCTTTCCTCTGAGTCTTCTGAGTCCCAAGTTCTAAGTCCTGATCCAACACATACATACATACATACATACATACATACATACATACATACACACATGCAGGGTGTTTCAAAAGGATTGATACAACTTTGACTTCCTGCCATTTATTTGGTTTTTTTTGACCTATACCATTTTCCTTTTCAGGGTTTGGTGATGTTATCATGGTATTTGTTCCCTGCGATTTCTAGCTCCGTAGCTCAACTATGCCATTGACAGTGAAGCAGAAGACAAACATGGTGGCTCTTTGGTATGAGACTAAATCATATGTAGAGACCCGCCGGAAGGTCTGCCAGGAATACGACTTCAGAACACGTGATGGACCCACAAATTGTGCCATTCAACGTATTGTGAAACCTTTTGAGCACAAGGGTACAGTGCACAACCAGATCAAGGGCAACAGTGGCAGGCGAGCATCAGTAACCAAGAGCCAAGCCAACATCGACGCTGTGCGGGATTCTGTAGTGGACAATCCCAAAAAGTCCCTGGCTGTATCAATCTGGCGTATTCTCACTAAGGAACTGAAGCTTTTCCCATACATCATCTCTATTAGACATAAACTGAGTCAAGATGACATGAGGAGTCTTAATATGTGCAATTGGCTCAGTGACAGGATGGAGCGGTACCTAAACTGGATCAACCTGATGTGGTTCAGTGATGAAGCCCATTTCCACTTGAATGGTGCCATCAACAACCACAACACTGTTTTCTGGGGGGCAGAACCACCTGAGACCTGCAGGAAAGTTGGACAGAACTTTGGAGTCAGGATCAATGCCTGTCTCAACCGCGGAGGGGCACACATCTAGAACGTCAATTACAAGGATTTTGCGTAAATGCCAATTTCAGCCCTTGGGCTCTCACCAAATCTAGCAGTGACTTACTGCAATAACAATCAGTGATAGAAAATGCCATGGCATAAGCTTTCGAAAAATGTTTCGTTCACGTTCCTGAGGTTTCTGTTTCTTTGTAAATAGACATTTAAATTTGTATCATTATTTTTGAAACACTTTGTATATACTGATCACCAACTGCTTTGTGTAAGACGAGTTACCCCACGTTTCATCATGCGTTTCTTCTTCTCTCTAAATTTCAGGATGTGATGTAATTACCAGATGCTATGACTGCTTAGTTAAACCAGAAGCTTCCCCATTGGAATTAAAGGGATATAAAAAGGACTGCAGCGGGTACCGGTAGCATGACATAATTACCCTGCACCGGCCGATGACGCAACCGGCGAGCGGTCACTTGTCAGGACTCGCCCGGGCGTGTTGAGACTTGCCTTTACCTGGCGAACGCTTGCCTTGCATACCACGCCCCGTTGAGAGGCGTGGCTTATCTATTTACATACCACGCCCCGCCCGAGAGGCGTGGCTTTTTTGTGTTGAGTTTCTGATATATATTGCCCCCGTTCGGTGGGCTGATTCAGTGCTTTGGAGTTTGTTTGAGTGAGCTGGGAATAAATAGCTCAGAGAAACTTAATTCCTGGCGTCGTCCATTTTGTCCGATTTTATCGTGCGAGCACAGCTCCCACAATTGGTGACCCCTTTCTACGAACACGACGATGGAGTCAGCTGTAGCTCTGAAGCTCCCGGGCTTTTGGGAATGTCACGCGGCCGTTTGGTTTGCTCAAGCCGATTCTCAATTCGCCCTGCGAATGATTACGGAGGACACGATGCGCTACCAACACGTGGTCTCCGTGCTCAACGCCTCCTCCGCTTCCCGGGTTCTGAGCTTCCTACAGCACCCGCCGGACGCCGACAAATATGGCACGCTCAAAGGCTTACTCCTCGGTCCGATTGGACTCACGGAGACCGAACGCGCACGACAACTACAACACCTCCCGGAGCTGGGCGAGGCCCGTCCGTCCGAAAGCATGGACCACGTGCTTGCTCTTCTCGGTGACCACAGCCCGGACTTCCTCTTCCACGAGCTGTTCCTGCAGTGGATACCCGGGCAGGTACGCTTAGCTTTGGCTAATTCGCCCATCATGGACTCTTGCACCCTGGCCAAGGAGGCCGATAAATTTTGCTCGGCCAGGCGACACGTCGGAGCGGCCGCCTGGGACCCTGGGCCGACCGAGGCAATGCCCGCGCCACGACCGGCGCCTCCACCGGCCGAGTCAGCGCCACTGACGGCAGCGGCCGCCACGACGCCCTGTCGACCGAACCCGACGCGACCGCCGGAGCCTCCACCAGAGCGGACCATGTGCTATTACCACGCCAGGTTCGGGCAAACGGCCAGAACGTGCCGCCCACCGTGCACTTTCGGCGGGTCGGGAAACGACCAGGCCGGTGCTCACTGCCTGCCATGAGCGTCGGCCATTCAGGCAGCCTTCTGTTTATCACAGACACTGAGTCCGGGCGGTGTTTTTTGTGTGACACCGGCGCTCAGATGAGCGTGATACCCGCCTCGGTGGAGGACAAACAGGCCGCGCGTTGCGGCCCCGCTTTGGTTGCCGCAAACGGTTCCTCCATCCGCACCTTCGGTTTGCGCAGCGTCGAATTCTGCTTCGGGGGCCAGCGCTTCAGGTGGGACTTCACCACGGCTAACGTGCCCATGGCCTTGCTGGGTGCAGATTTTCTTTGCGCGCATGGGCTTTAGGTCGATGTCAAATGGCGTCGGCTCATCAACGCGGAGACCTTCAGCTCGCTCGCTTGCTCATTGAGCGGCTCCGCTCCGACCAAGCTAGCCTGCGCGCTCCCGACCATGGACGATTTCATCCGCCTGCTCGCCGAGTTTCCCGCCCTCATGCAGCCGACGTTTTCGGCCATCGCCGTCAAGCACGGCATCGAACACCACATCCCGACCACAGGTCCACCGGTCTACGCCAGGGCTCGCCGCCTCGACCCGGCCAAACTCGCCGAAGCGAAGGCAGAATTCGACGTGCTGGAGCGATTGGGAATTGTGCGACGCTCGAATAGCGCGTGGGCCTCGCCCCTGCACATCGTGCCCAAACCGGGTGGCGGATGGCGACCATGCGGCGATTACCACCGCCTCAACGAGGCCACCACCCCTGACCGGTACCCGATACCACACATACAGGACCTTTCCGCCCGTTTGGCGGGGCGGGTGATCTTCTCCAAGGTCGACCTCATTCGGGGTACCTGTCCGGCCGGCCGACGTTCCGAAGACGGCTGTAATTACACCTTTTGGCCTCTTCGAGTTCCTCCGAATGCCGTTCAGCCTTAAGAACGTGGCCCAGGCCTTCCAGCGGCTGATGGACAGTGTGCTGCACGATCTCACCTTTCTGTTTGTCTGCCTGGATGACATTCTCATCGCCAGCACTTCCCGGGCGGAGCACCTCGTCCACCGGCGCACGCTTTTTGAGCGCCTCGGCCAACACGGCCTCATCATCAACCCGGCGAAATGCCAGTTTGGCGTAACGGCCGTCGACTTCCTGGGGCACCGCATCACGAAGCGCGGGGCCGTCCCGCTGCCTACCAAGGTGGAGGCAGTCACAAGTTTCCCACGCCCTCGCTCCATCAAGGCCCTACAGGCATTTTTGGGGATGGTAAATTTCTACCACCGGTTCGTGCCTCGCGCCGCCCAACTCATGCGCCCCCTGTACGGAGCCCTTCGGGGCAAGCCGGGCAAGGACGACGTCGCCTGGACTAAAGAGATGGACGCGGCGTTCACGGGCGCTAAGCTGGCCCTCGCCAACGCGACCATGCTGGCGCACCCGGCGCTCGACGCACCCAACGCCCTCACCACGGACGCTTCCGACTACGCGGTGGGCGCCGTGCATGAACAGTGGGTGAACGGAGCTTGGCAACCGTTGGCCTTCTTCAGCCGGCAGCTTCGCCCTAACGAGCGCAAGTATAGCGCTTTCGACCGCGAGCTCCTCGGCCTTTACCTGGCTGTTCGCCACTTCCACCATCTTTTGGAGGGCCGCCCGTTCACGGCGTTTGTGGACCACAAACCCCTGGTCTTCGCCATGGCCAAGGTTACGGAGCCGTGGTCGGCCCGCCAGCAGCGCCACCTCTCCGCCGTGTCCGAATTTATGACTGACATCCGGCACGTCGCGGGCAAGGACAACGCTGTGGCCGATTGCCTCTCCTGGTCCGGCGCGAACGCCATCCACCTCGGTGTGGACTTCGCCCGCATGGCGGCCGACCAGACCGCCGACCCCACGGTGCAAGCCCTCCGGACAGCGGACACAGGCCTGCGGTTGGCCGACGTCCCCTTCGAGGACACAGGCACAGTTCTCCTGTGCGACGTCTCCCTGGGCCAACCTCGTCCCATCGTGCCCACCGGATGGCGGCGGCACATTTTTGACGCCCTCCACGGCCTTTCCCACCCGGGCCGGAAAGCATCACAGAAGCTAGTGGCAGCGAAATTCGTCTGGCACGGGCTCCGTAAAGACGTCCGCGACTGGGCGAATGCCTGTGTCGCCTGCCAGCGCGCGAAGGTCCACCGGCACACCCAGGCCCCGTTGGCACCATTCGACGTGCCCACGCAGCGCTTCGACCATGTCAATGTGGACCTGGTGGGACCCCTTCCCTCCTCGCGGGGCTTCACCCACCTCCTCACAATGGTGGACAGGACCACCAGGTGGCCGGAGGCCGTCCCGCTGGCATCAACAACATCCGCCGACGTGGCGCAGGCCTTCATTGGCACCTGGATTGCCCGTTTCGGCGCCCCCTCAGACATCTCCTCCGACAGAGGCCGCAATTCACCTCCGAGCTTTGGGGCACAGTTGCCCAGGCCTTGGGGGTCAAGCTTCACCGCACCACGGCCTACCACCCCCAAGCCAACAGCTTGTGCGAGTGGTTCCACCGCTCGATGAAGGCTGCTCTCAGGGCCAGCCTCCAGGACGACAGTTGGGCCGACAGGCTCCCGTGGGTCCTATTGGGCCTCCAAACGGCCCCTAAAGAGGACCTCCAGGCTTCCACCGCCGAGCTGGTCTACGGCCAGCCACTGCGGGTGCCGAGCGAATTCATCCCTGACGCCACCGGCCCCTGGTCCGCGGCTCGCCAACGCTCGGTCCTCCAGGAGGCCGCCAGGAGATTTGCCCCCGTGCCCACGTCCCACCACGGCTGCCACCAACCCCACTTCCCCCCAGCACTTCGCACTGCGGAGTACGTTTTTATCCGGCACGACGCACACCGGGGACCGCTCCGGCCGCCGTACGATGGACCTTTCCAGGTCCTGAAGAGGGACGACAAGTCGTTCACCATCGACATCGGCGGCAAGGCGGACCGCATCTCCGTGGACCGCCTCAGGCCGGCCCATTTGGACCTCGACCAACCTCCACGGTTGGCCCTTCCTCCGCAACGGGGCAGTCCCCCGTCAACCAGGCCCCCCGCCCGACCATCCACTGCTCCGCCACCTACCACCCCCACACGAATCGTCAGGGGTCGTTTTGGCCGGGTCATCAAAACCCCCCTCAAACTGACTCTCCCGGTGCATGTTAATTCTGGGGGGGCGCGTGTCGCGGGTACCGGTAGCATGACACAATTACTCTGCACCGGCCGATGACGCAACCGGCGAGCGGTCACGTGTCTGGACTCACCCGGACGTGTTGAGACTTGCCTTTACCAGGCGAACGCTTGCCTTGCATACCACGCCCCGTTGAGAGGCGTGGCTTAACTATTTGCATACCATGCCCCGCCTGAGAGGCATGGCTTTTGTGTGTTGAGTTTCTGATATATATTGCCGCCCGTTCGATGGGCTGATTCTGTGCTTTGGAGTTCGTTTGAGTGAGCTGGGAATAAATAGCTCAGAGAAACTTAATTCCTGGCGTCGTCCATTTTGTCCGATTTTATCGTGCGAGCACAGCTCCCACAGGATACTGAAATCTTCACAAAGCACTCCAGCTACAACAGCACAATAAATGTTGGCTTTGTTTGTGAAGACTTTTTGTATACAGAGTCAAGACAGTGGAGGAGCTATAACATAGAATGGCCGAGGACATGACAGAAAGAAAAGAATAGTATAAAGGTGGGGGTGGTCACCATCAACAGAGGGGTAGAGGGACAAAATAAAGGGAGAATTGGAGGGAGAAGGGATCTTGGGAAAAATGATAGGATAATGCCTTTGGGAGAATGAAAAAAAGTGGTGCAAGGGTACAAGATGTGGTGATAAGAAAGGACATATTATGATAAGAGCATGGATTTAGCCTCTTTTGAAATTGTTTCGGCACAAAACTAAAAGGGTTAATTTCATAGAACCTGATAGCAATCCCTCCGATCTCAGTGTGGCCTGCAGCCCGGAAAGATCATTGGCTTCATTCCCATTGCTTTCTCTCACAAACATCGATGCCATGTATACCTCCCATTTCAACTCGTTCCTTCAGAAACCCAAATGCTCCCTTGGCTCATTATTCTCATTCTAATGACCCTCTTAGGGTTGTGAGAAATATGGGCATCTCATAGACTACAGCTCATTACACCACCAGTCTCAGTATATTCTTCAAGCAGCAATTATCTTACTTTTCTACGAGCAAGACTTCATGATTATGCTCACAGTTTTGTTTATTTTCTGAAAACAACGTCAGTAATATTTCTTGTTTGAATTTTGCTGTAGATGAAATGAATAGAACGAGAGAATGAGAAAATTGATGATGCTATATACAGACTTGGCATTTAATATGGAATATTTTTTTTTTCTTGACTTGGGTTTACTTTCTTAACTCAGTATATCAAACTGGTGAGTTGCTTTTACACTTTGGTGATTTATTTGTTAAAAGAACCATGTCACTGATTGTCTGTCGCAGCAAGAAGTCAACAACAGGATTATATCACAGGTAGCGTGGCAAAATGTACGGACAGGTGCATTTGATGATTAGTTTCACAGTCGGGTATACAAGGGTTGTTGCGTTCTGTATTAGTGGAAAACAACTGCTGCACGTCTCCAAAGGTTATTGCCGCTTCCTCTGGAGATGGTCCGTCAACTCGACAATGCTGTTTGTCATGGAGTGGTGGCTTTACGAAATTACGGCATGAAACAGCGTGCTATTGCTCGGCAGTATGGCATCACTCAAGGTCAGGTGTCAAAGATCCTGAAACGAAATGCTCAGAGGGGTGTCCCTACTCCAATACCGAGGCCAGGACGTCCCCGCAGAACCACAAGGAGGGATGATCGCCAGCTGCACCGGTTAGTCCGCAATGGCCGCACCAAGTCAGCTAATCGGCATAGGGCTGAGTGGCAGCAACTGACAAATGTGCCTGTATCCAGAAGGCGAGTCAACCAACGACTGGTTCAAGCAGGCTATCGTGCCAGGCGTCCCCTGAGAAAGCCACGCCTGACCAGACAACACCGCCAGCGCCGATTGCAGTGGGCCAGAGAGCACCGTCAATGGCAGCCAGGACACTGGAATCACGTGATCTTCAGTGACTAGTCTAGATTTCTAGTCTATCGTCAAGATGGCCGCGTCCGAGTGCGCAGTCAAGTGCATGAAGCCTACAACAAAGATTGTATAGTGCCAAGAGTCCAAGCTGGAGGTAGTGGGGTGACCGTTTGGGCTGCTTTTCATGCAGGGGGCAAAACTGACCTGGTTGTTCTGAATGGAAACCTGAACCAGTTCAAGTACAGGGCCATTCTGGAAGAAACATTGCTTCCATTTGCTCGTGCAGCCTTTCGAGGAAACTTTGTCTTCCAACATGACAATGCACGGCCTCATCGTGCTCGCATGATCCAACACTTTCTTGCTGACTGTTGTGTAGAGCATATGGAGTGGCCTGCCATATCCCCGGATATGAATCCAATAGAGAACTTGTGGGCAGAATTAACGCGTCAAATCGACCACTTGGACCAGCAGCCGACCTCTGTGTATGAATTGCAGCAGGCTATTGTCACTGCATGGCAAGCGATTCCTGTCCAAACCTTGGCAAATCTCGTGAACAGCATGCCTCAACATGTACGTGCTCTCCTGAATGCTCGTGGGGGTTACACGAAGTACTGAACTGTAATTTTCCTGTCTGTAATCCCAGTCGTAATTTAACTTTTGTTTTTGTTAAAAAAAATTTGGCTAATGTGCAAAATAAAGAGATACTTCTGGAAAACGTACAGAAGTTTAACACAGTACTGTCCATTACTTGAGTTCGATATCAGTTTACATCACTTTCAAGGATCAATTTATTTGTTTCGAAATGTCAAATGTGGTTTTTGTTTCTTTTAAAGGTCACATTAACAAAATCTAGAATAATTTCAACATAATTCCAATGAACTTTTGGTTCTAAGACATCTTGAAAAGCAAGTTCACCCCCACAAAAAAAATATTCCATATTAAATGCCAAGTCTGTATAATGCAGCCCTAATTGCATCCTGCCATGTCTTGTCTGGTGTTGTTATTACTTATACTGGCCATGTTGCCATGTTGCAAGCTCTAGCGAAGACCATCGCTCCATCGAAGGTGATGGCATGCCAAAGTCCCAATTACTCGGGGGGTGAAATTCGTCCAGCTGGTTGGGCCAGGATACCTCTCCTATTCTTCGTGGAAAGGCACAGTGGGATCGTTAATGTCCACAAGCAATCAATGCTATCAGACGGGCTCTGAGCTTAATGTCTCATCCGAATGATGGCACACCGTTTGATGCAACACCTGCCTACGAATCACTTTTACAACAGTTTATAGTCGGACCAAGAATCAAAGCCAGTCTAGACAACTCAAAGGCAACTCAGCTGTCTCAGCACTATCCTGCCGGCCACATCTTACCTTCCTGTAGAAGACTTTACTGCCAGTAAAGTGATTTTGTAGGGATATTGCACAACGTAAATTGCGCCTTTAATTAAGAAAAGCATGTAGTTCCAGGTGAAGATACAGGAATGGCTGCGATTGGACAATTTCCCAGATAAATCCTCTACAGAATCAGGCACAAGGAGAACTCAAGCGTCAGTTGCTCCCATCTTGCACAACTTCGGACCAAGAAAAATCTCCAGACAACAACCTCAATCAGGCAATATCTCCGAAACGATCACATGATTTATATCCTGCCACCTCCTTTCATTTTTCTCCTATATAAATTTATAATGCCCTTTGCTCCAAATAGCACAGCAATGTAATAATATAGCTGCTCAAACAAAGCTGATGAAAGCGGTGGAGCTTGTTGCGAAGCTGCTCCCTACTTTGGTCTGATCCATGTAATGTTCTTTGAGGAAAAGTGAGCAATGATGTGCATTTTGAATGTTGTGGATATTGGTATCTAATCGTTCCCTTTCAGAAAATGCATGCCTCTCATTGTAATTATAGAACTAATGTGATGATGTCATTGGAGCAAATATAAAATCCTCTGTGCATTGTGATAAACTTTTCATGCTAATCACACAATAATTATTATTAATCTGTTATAGTTATTGTGTTTGAAACTAAACCCAATAGCATGAGGCCTGTGGTTATTATGCACCATCACATGACAAGATTTGGATTTCAACTTCTGCAACAGAAAAGAATAGTGAAGGGGAGACTCAAGTGTTTGGACTGAAACACCTTCCATTATTTATTTTTGCTTTGAGTCAATCTGTCTGAATGAAAATATAATATCTCAAACTTCAAGATGAGTTCATCTGCAATGCACTTCCACATACACTTACATACACATACACATACTGCACATACACTCACATCCGGGGGTTTGCCTAGCAGGCACGTAAGACATCGGCCATTATAAAGCTCGCAGTGTTAAGTGTGGAAAATTCTGAGGATATACCAAAGACTCAATAGCTCAGTGGGCTGTCACCGTGTAAGTGATGAGGTCCATGGGTTAGAGTCCTGGGTTGAGTCAGAATTTTTTCACACGAGCCCCACACAGGAATTTATTCCTGTTTATTAAAATATGTATGTAATATGGATGTATATATATACAGTCACGTGAAAAAGTAAGTACACCCCATGTGAAGTTTTGACTTTTTCAACATATTTCAACATACAGCTATTTGATCTTCATTTCAACAATATTGATAGATAAATGTGATATAATATAACAAATATCATGAAACATTTACATTTTGTAGTCCATTGTATAATTTAAATAAACATAAATGCAAATTTTGCATGTGGAAAAAGTAAGTACACTCCTACATTTATCACTACTTCAAATACCTAAAATTAGAATCAGGTGCACCAGCTCAGGTGCAAATGATTAGAACATCGTTAGAGAGGATCTTGGAGGAACCTGTCTTATTTAAACTGCAGACATTTAGTTTGGTTTGCTCTTTGTTGTTTAAGTGTGCGGCGTCACCATGCCTCAATCAAAAGAGCTCTCTGAGGCCTTCAGAAAGAAGGTTATAGATGCCTACAAGTCTGGGAAGGGATTTCAAAAGATCTCCAAACAATTTGAAATCAATCATTCGACTGTCCGGAAGATCATCTACAAGTGGAGAAGATTCCAAACAACTGCCAACTTGTTCAGGCCAGGCCGCCCCAGCAAGTTCAGCGTGGGAGCAGACAGCAAGATGCTGAAAGAAATCTCTAAGAACCCCAGAATGTCATCACGGGACCTACAGGTAGCTCTTGCCACTGTTGATGTCAAAGTGCATGAGTCTACGATTAGAAAGAGGCTGCACAAATTTGATCTACATGGGAGGTGTGCCAGGAGGAAACCTTTGCTGTCCAGAAAGAACATCAGGGCAACACTAAAGTTTGCCAATGATCACCTCGGCAAAGACCAGCACTTCTGGAACAATGTGCTCTGGACAGATGAGTCAAAGGTAGAGCTATTTGGCCACAGTACCAGAAGACATGTTTGGCGAAAACCAAAGACAGCATTTGACCACAAGAACCCGATACCAACTGTAAAGCATGGTGGTGGAAATATTATGGTTTGGGGCAGCTTTGCTGCATCAGGGCCTGGGTAGCTCACCATCATAGAATCCACTATGAATTCTTCATTGTAGCAGAGGGTGCTTGAGGATAATGTGAGGCATCGATAATACGACTCTACAGTCCTGGATACTATATAAAAACCTGTATTTAAAGCTATTTTCTAAAAGTGTACAGATAAACCAGACATGTACACACACACACACACACACACACAAATGAAACACACACACAATGAAACACACACACAGAATGAAAACACACACACACACACACACACCAACAATGAAACCCAAACACAAACACACACACACAAACATAAACACACACACACACACACACACACACACACACACAAACATAAACACACACACACACACACACACACACATACTGAAAGTGGTGTGATAAGTTCTACAGCTCACGTACTACAGACATTTGATAAAAGGTAATAAGGTATACTGTTTAATCTGCAATCGACAAGGTGAATTTTAACCCAAATTAATTACCAAAGATTGCTCAGTGACATCTGTGCTGAATGACAAAAACTCGACCATGTTTTCTCCAGATTCATCAAACGGTGTTTCGGTTAGAGCCGTTTAAAATTTAATTTTTGTGAAACATTGACTGCCTACTTTGACCATGACATTCGACTTACATCCACACACGAGCATTTAATTTATTTCATGGTAGACTCCGAACAACTCTGTTGAGTATTGTTATAAATGCCTCACTTGTTTAGTAGTTGAAGTTAATTCTTCGTCATTTAAATTGCATTTCACGAAAAAATTTATCGTAACCACTGACCTTGACCTTAGAACAAAACATGTAATGGTTGGTGTGAAAAACAATCCAATATGAAATGGTGGCATCCATGAGCAAGGGTGAGCTCAGCTTTCGAGTCTCATCAACATCTACACAAACACAAACACACACACACACACACACACACACACACACACACTGACACACACACTGACACAAACACACACTGACACAAACACACACTGACATAAACACACACTGACATAAACACACACTGACATAAACACACACTGACATAAACACACACTGACATAAACACACACTGACATAAACACACACTGACACACACACACTGACACACACACACACTGACACACACACACACTGACACACACACAGACACACACACACACACACACACTTATAAACACACATACACACACTGACACACACACACACAGACGCACACACTGACATACACCCACACACATATAAACACACATATAAACACACACACACACTGACAAACACCAGATGGCGTCGAAGAAGCCGGCATGTAATCTCGTCACACCATCTCGCTTGGACCCGCTTGTGGCGACCCCAAAGCCACGACCCTGGAGAAGAGAGTGAGAGAGAGTGAGAGCGAGAGAGAGCGAGAGACTGACTGTTTCTTCCTTTTATTACAAGAGTACAAAAAATCAGTAATGTTCAGTCATAAAGAAACAAAGCACAATAAAAATGGTCTCAAGGAAAAATTATTATCAAATCATCATCATCAAGTGTGCATATGACATCATTAAAAACCCACTTTTCTTTAAAACATGTTAAATTCTTGTTCATTTTAAAAAACCGGTACTCTAGCTTTAGTCTTGCATTTACAAGAGCCTTAAGGGTGAGCAGTACATCACATGACGAGTCAGAAGCGTTTCCCATTTTTTTCTTTCTGGATTTATAAATTGCAAACTTGGCCTGGCCAATTAAAAAATTCATTAAAACCACATTTCTAAGGGAAGACGGTCCTAAAACACCATAAATAAAAACATTGTGATTGAAGAGGGAACCAAGCTTCACAAAGCGTTCCTGAAGGAATGTAAAAAGAGGTTGCAATCGTTCACACTCAAGGTATATATGCGGTAGGGTTTCAATGGATGCACAGAAAGGGCATAGATTAGAGTTAGCAGTAGAAAACCGGTTCAGTAAAACATTATAAGGTAAAATCCAGTGTACAAGTTTCCATTGAATATCTCCAACATACTTTGGAGTAGGCAAAAGATAAAAACTTCGCCAATTGGGGCAATTGGGGGGTATTGGGGGTAAAACATCCCGCCATCGAAGCCTCGGGTGCCCAGAAAATGTTTTTGCGTATAAAATTTTAACGTACGCGTTGTACAAAGTTTTCTTTGGAAAGGCGGGAAGGGATAATGCAGTATCATCAGGGCTGTTCAGGCCAGGGGACAGATTAAGTGGCGGGCTGAAGACTAGGAGTTTGGGGAAGTCACCCGCTGTTTCCTCGGGGGAAGGGCCAAGTTCCTCGCAGGTATTACGATACGTTGTGGATATCCCTTGAAGGAACCGAGAGATGATCCTGACAGATTTTATTCCGGTTTTTTGTGCCACAGCGGCAGCACTCAGCCGGTAGCTCCCAGACTCTGTCATGAGGTCTTTCACTCGCAGCAGCTTTGCATCAACAAAGCGTTGAACGAGTCCCCTATTATTCAAGCTGTTTTCCAGGAAGGGGTTGTAGCATAGGGGCTCATTCATCAACATTTCCATGTTGTATGTTGCCATTTCACGGGAAAAGGACAGGGCTTGCCAGGCGTTCATCACCCCTTGGTAAAAGGTGGGCAGCAAGGATGAATCGATTTGATGAGGGTTCATCAAGAAAAGTTCTCGGTCGTAACCCAGCTTGCATGTAAGCTGTAATATGCAGTTAGCCAGAGGCCTCCAGAGTAGGGCTTCATCTCCATATACAAGTTGGCGCACGATATGAAGCCGGAAGACCATAATCCGGCTGCGGATATCAATAAGACCTTGGCCACCTTCAGTGAGTGATAAGTATGCCACGGGGGGTTGGAGCCAGTGTTTCCCGCTCCAGAAAAAGTCGACAATGCTCTTTTGCAGTGTAATAAGAAGGCTCCCGGGCGGTTGTAGGCATATCATCTTATGCCATAGCATAGAGGCGACAAGATTGTTAATGACGAGAGTTCTTCCGCGGTACGAAAGTTGAAAAAGAAGTCCTTTCCAGCGGGCCAGTTTTGCCATTACCTTGTCTGGTAATCCCACCCAGTTCTGTTGCTCAAAGGTGTTGTCTCCGAGGAAAATACCGAGGTATTTAATGCCACTTTTCTGCCAGTTCACTCCTCCTGGTAGGACAATTGGCGGGCAATCTCCAGGTCCTATCCAAAGGGCTTCACTCTTCTTCCAGTTTACCTGGCCTGAACAAGCCTGACAATATGTTTTTAGTGCTTGAGCCACCGCAGTGACGTCAGCACTATTTTTTATATAAATACAGACATCATCTGCATAGGCAGAGACTTTTAGCGGTGTGGTAAGAATTGATCCAGTGAAGCCAGAAATGTGCGTACGTAATTGGAGCAGAAGAGGTTCGATGGCAAGAGAGTATAAAAGTCCAGATAGCGGGCAACCTTGCCGTACTCCCCGTTGTACAGCAATGGGGCTACACAATACTTGATTAATTTTAAGAACACTGGATATATTACAATACAAAAGTTTAACGTACGAGATAAAAATAGGTCCAAACCCAAAATTCTCTAAAACTCTAAAAAGGTACATGTGGTCAATACAGTCAAAGGCTTTTCCTTGGTCAATAAAAAACAGACCAACATTCATATTAAAATTGTTACAAAACCGAATGGTATCACGGATAAGAAAGATATTATTAAAAATTAGTACGTCCAGGAATACAAAAGGATTGATGTTCTCCTATTAGTACATTCATAAAAGGTTTCATTCGATTAGACAAGGCTTTGGCTAAAATTTTATAATCCGTACATAAAACAGAAATAGGACGCCAGTTCTCTATAAGTTGAGTGTCCGCTTTCTTAGGAATTAAGGTGGTGACTGCTCTCCGGCAACTCCACGGCAGTTGTCCATCCTCTAAACATTCATTCAATACCCGCAGTAGGTGAGGTCCAATGGTGTCCCAAAAAAACTGGAAAAATTCACTTGTCAGCCCATCCAGTCCAGGGGCTTTATCAGGTTCTAAGGCCTTCAAGGCAGCAGTGAGCTCAGGTAACCTAAGAGGATCCTCCAACTGCTGCTTCTGATCCTCCGCCAATGTTGGAAGGTTAGAAACAAGTTCCGATATTGCATCCTGGTTAATGTCATGCCGCATAAACCGTTGTTTAAAATGTTTCCGGGCACATTCCCTGATTCTGCCATCTTCATAAAGGAGTTCCCCATCATGGAGCAAGCGTGTAATCATTGACGAAGAGGCCCCCCTTTTAAGGCTGAAGAAGAATTTGGTTGGAGCATCAAGGTCGTGTATGTACCTCATCTTCAGGCGCAATAAAGCATTTTGTGCTCGCCTTTCGGATATGGAATTCAGTAAGGCCGTTTTTCCATGGATTTGTTGCCTCATTCCCTGGTAGCTCACACTTGCGGTTCCCTGAAGCTGTTCCTGTAATTCCAGGATTTCATTTTCAAGTAAGGTTGTGGTTTTTCTTTCCTCTTGAACACCATACGCACGATATTGTTGGCAGAATAGTCTGATGTGCGTTTTGGCATTATCCCACCATTGTCTGAGGTTTGAGAAATTCCCTTGGGAGGCAACCAGAATATTCCAAATTTCTGGAAAAATGTCCTTAAAGGTACTATCATCAAGTAAGTTGTTATTAAATTTCCAAAAAGCACTCTTGTGTTTCGGGCAGGGGGCAGAAATTTTGAGAAATGTTGCGCTGTGGTCCGAGAATCCTGATGGGCAAATTTTGGATGACAGAACGAGGCGTTCAAGTGGAGGATTAATATAAAACTTGTCCAAGCGAGCAAGTACAATATTACCCTGAATGCATCGACACCATGTGTATTGCCTGATTGATGGGTGCTGTACCCGCCATATATCTGTCAAATTCATTTGTTTTAAAAATTTGGTGAGAGGGATTGTGGAGGCAGGATGGGGCTCTGCACTGTTCCTGTCTAGTTGGGGTTGAAGGGTGCAGTTAAAATCTCCACCAATACAAACATGATTGTCTCGGTTTTTTAGGGCGTTTTGGCTGTCGAGGGACGTTAGGTGTGTCCCAAGGTCATTAAAAAAAACTCGCCGAGCTACAGGCGTACTTGGGGCATAGATATTAAAAATAGTATAGAATTTTCCACAGTAGTGGAATTCTAGGGATGCTAGGGATCCCTTGTGTATTTCGTCGAATTTAAGCGATGAAGGCGAAAAGGAGGGGCTAAGAATTATTGCGACACCGCCTTTGCGGGAGTCACCGTTACTAAAGAAGGACAGGCCGGGGAAGAGCCTACACCACTCTGCGACACAGTAGTCGTTGGCATGGGTCTCTTGTAAGAGGGCAATGTCAACTTTCTTCTGTAATAAAAAATCCCTTACTTGAACTTTGCGGACAGAGCTACATCCTCCGTTAATATTCAAGCTACAAATGGAAAAACACATTACAGCTATAAGGAGGAGTGACCACCACTCAATTTTTTGATAGCAGTTCATTCTTAGCTTTTTGCGACCACTTCTTTAAACGGTGACGTTGGGAGGAATTGAAATTAAAAACGTGGGGCCGTTTTACCATCAGTCTAGCGGAATGTATAAAATCAGGTAGCTCCGGAAAAAAGGTTTCTATTACAACATTCCTTTTTCGGAATGTGTCCTTAAGAAACCTTTTTATCTCGGAGGGAGGGATTGGAGGGATTTCTTCTTCCTTGAGGCTACCACATTCACTAACAGAGTCATCTATATCAGATGGCTCAGATGGTGTGTCACACTGGTTTTCATCATTTATCTCCTCACCGTCATCACATCCCTCCACGTTATCGGATGGGGCATAGTCCATAGAGGGGGGGGGGACGGGGAGGGCATCTTCAGGGGAGCAGGGGGGGGGTACTAATTTTTGCGGTTCAACCATATCAGTTTCTAGGTCAGTAGACAAGGGCGAGGATTCATCCACATCTATGTCCTCCAATACCGAGAAACGATTTTCTGTGACGAGGGACAAATCTAGGCCAGAGAGGGGGGGCTGTCGGTTTTCAGTTGTAGGTTTTTTAAAGAGATGACCGTTTTCATCTGTTGTTTGCAGATGTCTTTTTCCTTTTGGGCAGACTAATTGAAACTCGTCCTGGTTAGTGGGAAGATTGCAAGGGTTTGGGGGGAGGGGGGGGGGGAGGGAGGACGTGATCATCGGGAGGGGATTCCCATCGGCTACCACGGCGGGAGAGGTAGGATCAGTTATAGCAGGCAACAAGCTGTGATTGGACGATGTCGCCTGGGGGGTGAGATCTATAGTTAACAGGAGATGGCTGCAATTAGATCCTTCAGTAGAGGGAGGGGCCCCTGTTTCAAGGGGAGGGGAAGGGGTACGGCGGGGGGGTTTGGATTGGTGGTAAGAGGGCTTGGGTCGGTGGTGGACAGATTGGGATCAGTGGTGGTAAGGCTTGGGTCGATGGTGGGAAGGTTCGGGTCGGTGGTGGGAGGGCTTGGTTCGGCGGCGGGAGGGCTTGGTTCGGTGGTGGGAAGGCTTGGGTCAGTGGTGGAAGGGTTTGGACCGGTGGTGGGAAGGTGGGGGGGTTGCTTATTCCCGGTTCGGAGGGGAGGTTGCACTTGTGGAGAATTCTCTTTTCGGGGGCAGTCATGCTTAACATGCCCAAATTGTCCGCAGCCAAAACATTTTAGAACGTTGGTGGACACGTACACTGTATATTCGTTCTGTTGATGTTTTAATTTTATTATAAGGTTTAAATCCTTCTGGGAATTTTTTAAAATCATAAACACTTGCCGCCGGAATGAAACCACGTGCCTTAAATCGTTGTTTCGTGACCCAAAGGGAATCATGGAGATACGAGACACGATGGTACCGTATCGGGACAACTCTTTAATTAGTACATCGTCGGATACAAATGGGGGGCAATTTGATATCACGACTTTTATCGCTGGGCTATCTAGTGGGGAAATCATTACAAATAAATCTGGATCGATTGTCAAACCCTGTTCGACAATTTGTGGGACACAATCCACGTCGGACAAAAAAATAACGATCCGCTTGTTCATCCGCGAAGCGGCAACAACCTTGTCGATCCCGACAACACGACCGGTTGCGAGGACAACGTCCTCGACACTAACCTCACGTTCCGGAGGTACACAAAAGAACCCGTGCTTACGGGTCAGGCTCTGAAAGGCCGTAAATCGAGATAGTGCAGCTGCCATGCTGGAACAGCTGCACTTACAACCCCTCCCCAACTCGGGGAGGGTGAATATATAATACAATCTTCCCTACCCGAACTCCGGGAATGGGAAGCAATCAGACCTCTCCGATTTCCCTAACTTCGGAAAAGGGAGGCAACAAAACAAACTGAAGGAAGGATAAACGAAAGGAAAAAAAGGAAATAGAGGTTTAAGATGAAGGAGCAAACACCGATCGGGCGACGCCCAAAAACGGCGAACCCTTACCAGCGATCACCCTGTGCTCTCCGGCTCTCTCTCCCGTCTCAACGTATATGGGAATCACCAGGAAGACTCCACGAACAGGTACAAGGACACAGAGGGGGGAAAACGGGAGGGGGGAGGGGGGGGGGGATGGAGCAACAACACAGAGCACTCACAGGCCTCCACAAGCAGACGCCATGACAGTACAACCAGCATACAAACGACCAGCAGGGGGCGCAAGAGAGAGGGAGAGAGAGGGAGGGAGAGAGAGAGAGAGAGAGAGAGAGAGAGAGAGAGAGAGAGAGAGGAGGAAGGAGGTGCAGTGGAGAGAGCGCTGGTGGTGTGAATGGAAGGAAAAGTCATTGGGGAGTGAAGACGAGGCGAGACTGGATTGCAGGCCTGCGTACCACTCGTTGACGCTCTGAGGCTGTTTGTGTCACCGCGGGTCCGTGTGGAACCCGGGCAGTCGATGGGAGAGTCGAGGACGACGTGGCTGGTAATTTGTGAGCGGGACAGAGAGGACGGTCAAACACCGGAGATGAAGCCCGCCTAATAGGAGGTAAATGCGAATTGAAGACCCGTGTGAAGACCCCATGAAATACATACATGCATTTGCATGTAGATCTTAGCTGGTTAGCCCCCTCAAAGGAGTTTTCATGGAGTCAAGAGAAGATGAAGTGGCAGGTCCTTCTCCAGGTGGTTACAATACCTGCAGGTGCGGGGGAAGAAGGATGAGGCAATGAGGCATATACCTGAATACTGCAGCTCGGTTTCATGAAGTGGGATCCATGTCTTCTGTTGTGTGAGGATGCTTCACAATTGGTCGAACGTAAGTTGCGACTGTTGTCTTCCCAATAAAGATCAGGAAAAGAAGTGGGCCGAGCCACTACAATGAGGAACTCCGGATGTTGCATGGGCTTCAGGGCCACTACGCTGAGGAACTCCGGATGTTGCATGGGCTTCAGAGCCACTACCCTGAGGAACGCCAGATGTTGCATGGGCTTCAGAGCCATGACCCCGAGGAACTCCGGATGTTGCATGGGCTTCAGAGCCACGAGCCTGAGGAACTCCAGATGATGCATGGGCTTCAGAGCCACGACCCTGAGGAAATCCGGATGTTGCATGGCCTTTTGAGCCACTACGCTGAGGAACTCCGGATGTTGCATGGGCTTCAGAGCCATGACCCTGAGGAACTCCGGATGTTGCATGGGCTTCAGAGCCACTACCCTGAGGAACTCCAGATGTTGCATGGCCTTTAGAGCCACTACCCTGAGGAACTCCGGATGTTGCATGGGCTTCAGAGCCACTACCCTGAGGAACTCCAGATGTTGCATTGGCTTCAGAGCCACTACCCAGAGGAACTCTGGATATTGCATGAGCTTTAGAGCCACTACCCTGAGGAACTCCAGATGTTGCATGGGCTTCAGAGCCACTACCCTGAGGAACTCCAGATGTTGCATGGCCTTTAGAGCCACTACCCTGAGGAACTCCGGATGTTGCATGGGCTTCAGAGCCACTACCCTGAGGAACTCCAGATGTTGCATTGGCTTCAGAGCCACTACCCAGAGGAACTCTGGATATTGCATGAGCTTTAGAGCCACTACCCTGAGGAACTCCAGATGTTGCATGGGCTTCAGAGCCACTACACTGAGGAACTCCGGATGTTGCATGGGCTTTAGAGCCACTAGCCTGAGGAACTCTGGATATTGCATGAGCTTTTGAGCCACTACCCTGAGGAACTCAGGATGTTGCATGGGCTTCAGAGCCACTACCCTGAAGAACTCCGGATGTTGCATGGGCTTCAGAGCCACTACCCTGAGGAACTCCGGATGTTGCATGGGCTTCAGAGCCACTACCCTGAGGAACTCCGGATGTTGCATGGGCTTCAGAGCCACTACTCTGAGGAACTCCAGATGTTGCATGAGCTTAAGAGCCAATACCCTGAGGAACTCCGGATGTTGCATGGGCTTCAGGACCACTACCCTGAGGTACTCCGGATGATGCATGGGCTTCAGAGCCACTACGCTGAGGAACTCCGGATGTTGCATGGGCTTTAGAGCCACTACCCTGAGGAACTCCGGATGTTGCATGGGCTTCAGAGCCACTACCCTAAGGAACTCCAGATGTTGCATTGGCTTCAGAGCCACTACCCAGAGGAACTCTGGATATTGCATGGGCTTCAGAGCCACTACCCTAAGGAACTCCAGATGTTGCATTGGCTTCAGAGCCACTACCCAGAGGAACTCTGAATATTGCATGGGCTTCAGAGCCAAGTCGGCCATCAATCAAGACTTGCTAGGTGCGGTCATGAAGGAAGCTTTTTATCCACTCCGGATTAGATCCATAGAACTCCGTCTTCAACAGAAGTCTTCGGTGGGACACCTTGTCGAAGGCTTTAGCAAAGTCGAGCAAGATGAGGCCTATTTGTCCCTTCTCTTCAAATCATCTATGGTGAGGATCAATTGCATGTCGCAAGATCTATGCTTCCCAAAGCCATGCTGAGCATCTGTTGCTATATCATGGTTGATGAGATGATGGGTGATGGCAAAACACACGATGTGCTCACACAGCTTGCGAAGTACTGATTTAAGTGAGATGGGCCGATAATTTGAGGTAGATGATCGGCAGCCCTTCTTGCAGATAGGGACGATTGTTGCTTTCTTCAAAGAAGATGGCACACTGCCCTGATTCAGGGATTGCTGGAAGAGAAAGGTGACTGCCATGGAGATTTCTTCAGCCGTTTCCTTCAACAGTTTCGCAGGGATAGAGAAAGCCCAGCTGCTTTGTGTGGCTCAAGGTTTTTGAGGAGCTTGGTTGAAGTTCCTCATCTCAGGAATTATGATGTATGAGGCTGCTCAAAGCATGTCCAACACACGCCCTTCACCCACCCTCCCTCATTTCAATGGGAGAAGTTTCTGGGAATCAAAATCTAATCAGCGATGGGAATCAAACTCTCACCAGCGATGGGAATCAAACTCTCACCAGCGATGGGAATAAAACTCTCACCAGCGATGGGAATAAAACTCTCACCAGCGATGGGAATAAATCTCTCACCAGCGATGGGAATAAAACTCTCACCAGCGATGGGAATAAAACTCTCACCAGCGATGGGAATAAAACTCACCAGCGATGGGAATAAAACTCTCACCAGCGATGGGAATCAAACTCTCACCAGCGATGGGAATAAAACTCTCACCAGCGATGGGAATAAAACTCTCACCAGCGATGGGAATAAAACTCTCACCAGCGATGGGAATAAAACTCTCACCAGCGATGGGAATAAAACTCTCACCAGCGATGGGAATAAAACTCTCACCAGCGATGGGAATAAAACTCTCACCAGCGATGGGAATAAAACTCTCACCAGCGATGGGAATAAAACTCTCACCAGCGATGGGAATAAAACTCTCACCAGCGATGGGAATAAAACTCTCACCAGCGATGGGAATAAAACTCACCAGCAACAACAACAACAACAACAACAACAACATGCATTTTAAGGCCATTTTCCCTGCGAGAGCGGGGGTTGCGGTCCCCACGACAATCTTCTCCATTTTGCCCGATTGTCTGAATCTCTCCTTGTTAACCCCCTTGCCCGCATTTCTTCTTCCACCATCTTTAGCCAAGTCTTTCTCGGTCTTCCCCGTCCTCTACTTCCTTCTACATCCAACGTGAAAAAGTAAGTACACCCCATGTAAAGTTTCGACTTTTTCACCATATTTCAACATACAGCTATTTGATCTTCATTTCAACAATATTGATAAAGGTGATATAATATAACAAATATCACGAAACATTTACATTTTGTAGTCCATTGTGTCGTGAAAATCAAGCTCAGACACGACTTGACCTCTGGGTAGGTTTAATATCATTTAGATCTGTAGTACATCCTGTAAGAATACATGCATGCAACAGGCATTAAAATCAGAGTATTTCATGAGCAGCAATGGTTGATTCAATATAACAATGGTCCAACAGAGAGGACAGTCAGCGCAGCATTTAGGGGCGTACATACCATTCAATCTACAGGACTATGTCACAGTGAGTTCCGCTGGAGTGTCTGTGCGTCCCGGTTGTCCCGGGTCTTATAGACGCCCCTTCTGTAGCGAACACACCCTGGGTTCACCTTGGTATAATTTCACTACATGTCTTATAGACACCGCCCAGTGGTTTAAGTGAGCGTCACACCTGGGTTCAACTTACATTTTCACCACATTCTCCCCGCCGTTAGAACTATGCTGCCACTAGGCAGGAAGCGAGTGCGCGTCAGCATTAATAGGTAGAGGAAGTCATTATATCATTATTAGGGTGTCAAAGAAATATCCCTATTGATTCTTGTCTCTGCGCCATTGTGTTATGTTTCGCACACTGTCAAAGCGTCTTTAGGGCTTCCTGGAAAGCGCTATACGAAACAAATCCATTATCAGTAGTACAGGTCAGTCGGTCCATCCGTAGAGGTCAGTGTGGCGAATTACCCTGCCAGCACAGGTTTGGAAACTACCGGGTACGTCGTCCCCAAATCCGGAGTCCCCTGCTTCGGAGTAGCCGCTGGAGGCAGGTGTCGGAGGGGCACCTCAGTGCCCTCACCGCTTCAGGCAGGGGTGTATCAGGCGAAGGGAGGGACGGCAGATGTTCTCTAGGCGCACTCATAGCCTGGTTAGCAAACATGTCCGATACTGGCAGACGATGAGCCTGTGGGTCACAATAGGCTAGTCTCACAGGCCTATGTGCTGGATAAGGTGTACCTTTGCGATATGCAACTCATTACATAAGGTGTACCTTGTCGAAGAGCGAATGTCCATTCGTCGCAATGCAACGCATTTCAGGCAGATGTGTCGATGTGGAGGATGTGTAAACCAGTAAGCCATGTATATTCGTCGCAAGGCAACACATTACAGGAAGATGTGTCGATGTGGAAGATGTGTAAATCAGTAAGCCTCTTCACAGTAAGCTGTAACAGTAAGTAAGATTACATGACAGGAGGCCATGACAGTGTAAGTCAATTACAGTAAGTCTGTACCGGCCTAGGAGTTGTAACAGTAAGTAAGATTACATGACAGGAGGCCACTACAGTAAGTCCATTACAGTAAGTCTGTACCTGCCTTGGCTCCCAAGGGTACATGGTCGATCCACAATAGATCCATGTCATGGAATTGCCGAGGGAGAGAACCGACGAGAGCCATAACGTGAGTTACGCGATACCCCGGAGTCCCCCTGTTTTGAAATCACGAGACTCGAGCGCTCTCTGACGGCAGCGCGTACGAATTACAAGCTCCGGCAAATAGGTTCAAGCAAAACATTTGCCACGAGTGCCCTCCGTAGGCTGCCCGAACGACGCACAAAACGACCGAAATGCGCCTTCCCAGCGAAGCGCGCAGAACCCCCGACCAGCAGCACAGCGCGCAGAGGATCGGAGAAGATCGGCTATACCGGCTACCGTCCCGGAGGGAGTGTCCTGGAGAGAAAACGTCGAGATCAAGAAATGGACAACGTCCCGGATGGATCGACATCCAAGAGAATGGCCCGGATGGATGGATCGACATCCAAGAGGATGGCCCAGATGGATGGATCGACATCCAAGAGGATGGCCCAGATGGATGGATCGACATCCAAGAGAGATCGACATCCAAGAGAATGGCCCGGATGGATGGATCATCATCTCACCCCCTCACTCATCCATCCCCCCCCCCCCCCCCCCCGTCGTGAAGTGTGAGATAACAGACGCGCATCGCGCACCGAAGTCGAGCGACCTTCACAGTCTGGGGCAGAGGGAACGCAATCAGGCAGCGGCCGGGCGAGGCGTCTCGCAGTCTCGAAATGTGTGGAGGCGAGCCAGGTGACCTGTCCTAGAAGCAACAAGCCCAGAGTCAAGGGCGATCCGGCGGGCCGGTGCCCACGTGGCTTGCTCAGGAGACGAGGGAGTCGGGCGCAACGCTCAATGTCACCGTGTCATGGGATCACCATGCACCCCCAAATGCCCGTGCCTTATCGATTAACGGCATAAGTCCGCGATGTTGGCTAGTCGCCCTCGAAGGCCGCCACGTTATGACACGCACTTTCGGGCAGGGGCGGTCAGATTGAGTATTTCTGCTATCTGTAGAGGTACCCAGGTAAACGAACTCTGATGACGCAAGCGCGGGAAACAGTTAAATGGTGCTGTAAAGCAAACGCGTGATTTAGTCGATGACGTCATCAATTGGTTCGGGCGCGTGCGGGCGGGTTTGACGGCAAGTTCCAGCTGAGCGGTATCCCCAGACGGAGTAAAGTAGCACTCCGAAATCTAAAGTCTCGCGTCCATTGGGCAGCAGCATTCGAGCGGGCTCGAGATTGGTGTACGGAATACGAACTCGGCCGACGAGCGAAAAGTATTATCTAGGGCGCACCGCGTACGAGGGAAACCGAAAGTTGAGCTCGGCCCGTTGAACCAGTGCGGCTTCGCCGAGTCGAGAGGGCGAGCATGCTTGGCAGCGATAGACTGCACGACCTGAAGTAGCGTCTCATTTGTTTAGCTTTCGGGCCGTGTTTTGTCCGGAGTTTTTAGACATAGATAGCCATATAGAATACACATGGTATATGATCATCTATCATAAGCATAAGCCCGAGTGTCGTGAAAGGCTATGAAGGTCCCGCTCGACGTCCTTAGAAACTCATCGGTGCTGCGACGAGTCCTCGCATGGTGCCAAGCGAGCCTCCATTGAGGCGATTCCGGGCGAAACTCATCCGTGCTGCGACGAGTCCTCGCATGGTGCCAAGCGAGCCTCCATTGAGGCGATTCCGGGCAGCGGAGTTCGCCGGCCTCATTGAGGAGTGCCCACGAAGGGTGCAGTGCACGATTTGCGCGTAGGAGGTGATTCCAACGAGCCGCGATCAGAATCGCCGGCCTCGCAGAGTGGTGCCCGCGAAGGGCGCAGTGCCCGAGCAGCCGGAGTGAGCCGGCCGTGTGAGGCATGGCGTGATTTCGACGAGCAGTGCGCGATTCGCGCGGAGGAGGTGCTTCCACCGAGAAGCGAGTGGTCAGGTGAGCCGGCCGTGTGAGGCACGGCGTGATTCCGACGAGCAGTGCGCGATTCGCACGGAGGAGGTGGTTCCACCGAGAAGCGAGTGGTCAGGGTGAGCCGGCCGTGTGAGGCACGGCGTGATTCCGACGAGCAGTGCGCGATTCGCGCGGAGGAGGTGGTTCCACCGAGAAGCGAATGGTCAGGGTGAGCCGGCCGTGTGAGGCACGGCGTGATTCCGACGAGCAGTGCGCGATTCGCGTGGAGGAGGTGGTTCCACCGAGAAGCGAGTGGTCAGGGTGAGCCGGCCGTGTGAGGCACGGCGTGATCCCGACGAGCAGTGCGCGATCCGCGCGGAGGAGGCGATTCCACCGAGTAGCGAGTGGTCGGAGTGTGCCGGCCATGTGGAGGCATGGCCGACATGGGAGTCGTGATCAATCGCGTGGGAATCTCATCTCGGGCCGAGGCACGCAAATCTAGGATGATTCTCTCGGACGGAGCCGTTAGCGTTTCGAGCAGCCGAGGCTAGACTCGTACCTTCGGTGCCAAGCGGGTCCGTCGTTCCGACGGGGTTGCGGCCCAGGACATTTCCCAGTGGCCTCCTTCTGCAGGCGCCTTGCCGGAGTCCGTCATGCCTGCTCCGGTGTTCGGGCCTCAGGAGAGCAGTTTGCGTTTTGACGACGCGGTCCCGCAAAAGGCTTGCGAGGTCCCCATCGCATCCGATCCTTTTGAGGCAGACCGGCGGCGAGAGTAGTGTGATAGACCTTCGACTGTAACACGGACAGCTTTATCGCAGCGGTGGGCTCTGTTTCGTGAGCAGCAAAGTAATTCTCCAGCGTTTGGAGCCAGTGAGTGAACTCCGATGCTGATCCCTCAGCTTGAGGGTCGGCTCCGAGAATCGGTACCACGATCATCTTGTGGTCAGCCATTCCGGCGATCTAAATGATATTAAATGTCGTGAAAATCAAGCTCAGACACGACTTGACCTCTGGGTAGGTTTAATATCATTTAGATCTGTAGTACATCCTGTAAGAATACATGCATGCAACAGGCATTAAAATCAGAGTATTTCATGAGCAGCAATGGTTGATTCAATATAACAATGGTCCAACAGAGAGGACAGTCAGCGCAGCATTTAGGGGCGTACATACCATTCAATCTACAGGACTATGTCACAGTGAGTTCCGCTGGAGTGTCTGCGCGCCCCGGTTGTCCCGGGTCTTATAGACGCCCCTTCCGTAGCGAACACACCCTGGGTTCACCTTGGTATAATTTCACTACATGTCTTATAGACACCGCCCAGTGGTTTAAGTGAGCGTCACACCTGGGTTCAACTTACATTTTCACCACACATTGTATAATTTAAATAAACATAAATGCAAATTTCGCATGTGGAAAAAGTAAGTACACCCTTGGCTCTAATAGGTGGTATTGCCCCCTTTAGCAGAAACAACCTCAAGTAAGCGTTTCTTATAACTGTCTACCAGTCTCTGACATCGACTGGGAGAAATTTTTGCCCACTCCTCCATGCAGAATTATTTCAGCTGTGCGATGTTTGAGGGGTTTCTTGCATGCACAGCTCGTTTCAAATCCCCCCACAACATCTCGATGGGATTTAGATCCGGACTTTGACTTGGCCATTCCAGAACCCTCCATTTCTTTATTTTCAGCCATTCCTTGGTGGATTTACTGGTATATCTCGGGTCATTGTCATGTTGCAAGGTCCACCTTCGGATGAGCTTCAACTTTCCGACAGATGGCCTCACATTATCCTCAAGCACCCTCTGGTACAATGAAGAATTCAAAGTGGATTCTATGATTGTGAGCTGCCCAGGCCCTGATGCAGCAAAGCTGCCCCAAACCATAATATTTCCACCACCATGCTTTGCAGTTGGTATCAGGTTCTTGTGGTCAAATGCTGTCTTTGGTTTTCGCGAAACATGTCTTCTGGTACTGTGGCCAAATATCTCTACCTTTGAATCATCTGCCCAGAGCACATTGTTCCAGTGCTGGTCTTTGCCTAGGTGTTCATTGGCAAACTTTAGTGTTGCCCTGATGTTCTTTCTGGACAGCAAAGGTTTCCTCCTGGCACACCTCCCATGTAGATCAAATTTGTGCAGCCTCTTTCTCATGGTAGACTCGTGCACTTTGACATCAACAGTGGCAAGAAATACCTGTCAGTCCCGTGATGACATTCTGGGGTTCTCAGAGACTTCTTTCAGCATCTTGCGGTTTGCTCTCGGGCCGAACTTGCTGGGGCGGCCTGGACTGAACAAGTTGGCAGTTGTTTGGAATCTTCTCCACTTGTAGATGATCTTCCGGACAGTCGAATGATTGATTTCAAATTGTTTGGAGATCTTTTAAAATCCCTTCCCAGACTCGTAGGCATCTATAACCTTCTTCCTGAAGGCCTCAGAGAGCTATTTTTTTATCTAGGCATGGTAATGCCGCACACTTCAACAACAAAGAGCAAACCAAACTGAATGTCTGAGGTTTAAATAAAATGGGTTCCTCCAAGATCCTCTCTAACGATGTTCTAATCATTTGCACCTGAGCTGGTGCACCTGATTCAAATTTTAGGTATTTGAAGTAGTGATAAATGTAGGGGTGTACGGTACTTACTTTTTCCACATGCGAAATTTGCATTTATATTTTATTAAATTGTACAATGGACAATTGGACAATTACAAAATGTAAATGTTTCATGATATTTGTTATATTATATCACCTTTATCTATCAATATTGTTGATATGAAGATCAAATAGTTGTATGTTGAAATATGTTGAAAAAGTCAAAACTTCACATGGGATGTACCTACTTTTTCACGTGACTGTATGTATGTATGTATGTATATATCTATATTATAATAGCCGTAGATGATTCTGTCTGTCTGTCTGTCTATCTGTTGGGTGTCTGTCCGGGGTGTGGCTTACTCGGTTTGCAGAGTAGCTCCACCCATAGCTCCACCCATTCTGGGAGAGGCTTCATATAATTATAAACAAATATCCACCATTTTATTAACTCGCATAGCTTTGAGGCCTGTTTTGTAGGCCCGTGGTGTCTTGCTCTCTCCCAGTTTTATTTCAAATCAAATTCGATATATCATTTCATTTTTCACAGTCGCTAACATAGTTTTAGACTCGGTTGAAAAAAAACGGGAAGAAAATCCAATGAAAGTTGCCCTTTATAGAACGAAATGAATTCTCAAACGCCTGTAACTTCAAGGCCATTGAGTCTCTCTCACGCCTTTATCTCCAATCTAACTCACCATATGATTTCATTTTTATCGATGGTTTTGGACTCGGTGTCAGCAACGCGGGAAAATGCAGAGATATATTTTAAAAAATACACCATATCACCGCCCAACCGCCAACCACCGCCCAATATGTATCATACACCGCCCAACATGTATCATACACCGCCCAACATGTATCATACACCGCCCAACATGACAGACGGCAACATGTCGACATTATCGCTTTTTCTTTAAACCGAGTGAACCGAGCCGCACCGAATAAACCGAATGAATTCACCGTTTACTTTTGATGACAGTCGTCACAAAACGACATATATTTCTTCGTTTTTATTTCATTCAACATTATCAGCCGGAAGTAAAATATGGTTCAGGAAATTACCGAGAGATATTTCTTCGTTTCTTTATTTATTATTTGCGCATACACTTTAAATAGGTTTATTTGAAATCTTTCTTTTTCACAATGTAATATATTTGTCATTTGATGATGACGAGACACTTCCTCTTGACTCGTGACAATTCATGCGTTGCGTGGAAACTTCCATTTCCAAAATGAATGACACAGTCGATGAAGAACGACTCGGTGTCAACGCGGGAAAATGCAGAGATATCTTTTAAAAAATACACCATATCACCGCCCAACATCGCCCAACAGCCAACAAGTATAATACACCGCCCAACATGACACAGACAGCAACATGTCGACATTATCGATTTTTCTTTAAACCGAGTGAACCGAGCCGAACCGAATACACCGAGTGAATTCACCGAGCGAATTTCATCCAATTCCACCGAGTTTCATGAAATTACCGAGAGATATTTCTTCGTTTTTATTTTATTAGTTACCAGCAGAAGTACCCAGCGTTGCCGGGCGGGGGAGGGGGGAAGGGCATGTACACTTTAAACATGTATATACATGTGGGATGTGGGATATATACATGTGGGACATGTGTACGTGTGTGTGTGTGTGTGCGCGCGTGTGTATATATGTGTGTGTATGTGTATGTAGGCTAACCCCCGCTCTAGCAGGGAAAATGGCCTTAAAATGCATGTTGTTGTTGTATGTGTATATATGTCTGTGTGTGTGTATGTGTGTATAGGTGTCTGTACGTGTGTGTGCGTGTCTGTTTTTGTTTATGTGTATGTGTGTGTGGAGATGTATATATGTGTATAATGTGCATATATGTGTATATGTGGATACATATGTGTATACATATTTGCATATGTGTATATGTGTCTGTACGTGTGTGTGTGTGTGTGCGTGCATGTGTGTCGATGTACGATTGTACGTGTGTGTGTATATGTGTGTGGGTGTATATGTGTGTGTGTGTGTGTGTGTGTATATATGTAAACATGGGCCGGTGTGTGTGTAAAGTGTGAGGAGGTATTGGAGAGGAAAATGCAGAGATATATATTTTAAAATCGCGCCATGATGATAAACGAAAATACACCGCCTAAAATAACAGTCGACATATATTTAAAATTCGTCACACACATCCATGTCCGTGGGATTTCCACGGGTGGGAATCCCACGGGCATGGATGTGTGTGACATTTCGACATATTGAGTTAAATGCTGCGCCTGCACATTCAGTTATATAAAATGGTTACTGGCAATTCATCACATCCACAAATGATGTAATCCACACAATTTATGTACTTTACATAACGTTAATAGGAATACATGCCCGTGTAGATGGGAATGACATATAATTCACCGAAAACGTTGAAGCAACCGCATAATATTACGGTGATGTTTCACTCTGAGTGAGAATAGTTCTAAATTTTAAAAACTTTCTTCTGATATTTGTGATTTATTTCAAACAAACTGTATTTCCCATCTACACGGGCATGTATTCCTATTAACGTTATGTAAAGTACATAAATTGTGTGGATTACATCATTTGTGGATGTGATCAATTGCCAGTAACCATTTTGTGAAACTGAATGTGCAGGTGCAGCATCTAAGTCAATATGTCGAAATGTCGCACACATCCATGCCCGTGGGATTCCCACGGGTGACCCCGCTAGTATATATATATATATATATATATATATATATATATATATATATATATATATATATATATATATATATATATATATATATATATATATATATATATATATACATATATATATATATATACATATATAGATATAGATATAGATATATATATATATATATATATATATATATATATATATATAATTTCAAAACACACCTCGTCACAAGTGTGCCTCATTGACCGCGTCCTCAGTCGAGGTCCTCAGCATCATCCCATTTCTGCCCTTCAACCTCGATACGGTCAGCTAAGGTGGGCCAGCAGGGTCACATATGCCTCCACAAGAAGCAGCTACACCTGGATGCATACATTCCCCCACCCCAGCCAGTGAGAACACAGATGACAACAACAAAACCACCTTCACTCCCAGAATCCACAGCTGCTCACCCACTCACACACACACACACACACACACAAAACCACACCAAACCAACCAACCACCTACGCTTACAACATGCACCACTCATACAAAAACACATTCATGCAAAAAAAACACACACACACACACACACACACACACACCTCCATTTCTCTTCTACTACCCCTTTAGGCTGAAATGAACCACCACCCACAACCTCAACATACACTCTTCGACGTGCCTCTATAAACTTCCTCCAAATCCAAAGTGAGCCTTTCAAGGCAACCTGGGTCACTCTGTCACACATCCTCCTTCTTTCTGTCCCATACACTTAAAGTCAAGCAAGAAATACAGAAAAGGAATTGCCAATATATCCTCTATAACCGCACCACAAATAGCTGACATGAAACTTGCTAACCCTTCTGTTATCTTCCCAAGGTACAGACAATTCCCCTAAGATGACCTGTGTTGTTGCACCTGACCAGATGACAATGTCAGTCCACAACCATGTCACACAGATATCATTTGGGAATACCAATTGTGGCTTTAGGTCTGCCACCACCTGCCAATCACAAGCATCTGACAGCCTTCTTGTTTTCCACCTCCTCCTCTTTCCACCTCTTACCACTTGGCCCTCTTTGACAAACAACACCTCTCCCCCATGGGTCTCCTTCTCCACTCTTCTCTCTCTCGATCTCAGCACCTGTTGTCGCACCATCTCCACGACCACCGCCATCACCTGATCATGCCGCCACTTGTATCTTCCTTCTGCCAATGCTATTGAGCATGCACTCAGTGAATGCTGCACCATTCCCAAAACTCCACACAAAGATCATCTCTCCTCCTGCAACAACCCCCACAATCTTAAGTTTACTGGTGACGGAAGCACATCATACGTTGCCCGCAGCAGGAAACTCAACCATATTGGCACCACCCTCCATATCTCTTGCCACTTCAATGTCCTCACCCGCACACCTTCCCACCTAGTCCAAGCACCTTGCTGTGCCTGTCCGACTGCTTTCACATAACTCCCTTCCACCTCCTGTCTTCTCACCTCCCTCTCAAACATCCTCCTCCTCTCTTTCACACATGCCTTTCCCCATTGCTCATGATTCATCCACCCCAAGCCATGCTTCCCGTGCTGTACCATTCCCACGACCTCCTCCTGTTGCAACAGCTCCTCCATCTCATCCACCTATGCTCTTGCATTCCACTTCCGACTTCCTTTCTTCTCTGGGAGAGCATTCTTTACCACTGAATCACTCAAATCCTGCAACATCGTGAACTCCCACATCCTCACCACGTTAAACTCCCCAGTTAATGATGTCAAGGGAAACCTGAGTTTTCCACCCTGACCATCAAAGGCAATGTTCGTCAAACAGCGTGGCACTCCCAACTACCTCCTCACAAACCCGCTCACCACAACCTCCATCCTCTCTACATGCCCAATCACAATATCATATATGGTCAATGGCCACAATACTCGTGGCATCAATCCAAACTTCAAACAACACATCTTCAACTTACCTGGAAAACCACATCCATCAATCCTCTTCAAACCTCTCAAAAGCTTGTGCATCACCTCCTCCACCCTTCCCACATCATTCAACTCCACTGTATACCATCTACCCAAACTCTTCACAGGGGCTTCCATCAATGATGGAACCACCTCCTATCCCAGCTCAAACCTGTGCATATTGTCCACCACTCCTCATCTCACCACCACACTCCTCGACTTTCTTGCTTTAAAGCCCATTCTTGACCACCGCATCAACCTTTCCAGTCGTCCCAGTACCTCTACTGCTGCATCAGCTGACTGTTGGACAACTATCAGGTCATCCATGAATGCAAATATCGTTGGCAAAGTCTGACCAGGGGCTAGTTCCTCTTCTTTCCCATGTCCACTCACCGCGCGTATCAACAACTCCATAGTCAGCACAAACAAAATAGGGGAGATGGTAGATCCCATCGGGATCCCCACTTCCAACTTCTGCCACTCTGTTGCAAACGGCATCCAAAGCTTATCACAATATGCCATCAAAAAATCCTTCCATTCTCCATTCCCTCCCGAACTTACCGGACCTGAGGCTGCCGCGCACGAATAGCTTCGTACCTCAGCAGGTTGCGAACCTGCAACTACGAACGCCAATAGATCCATCACGTGATAGCTTGCCTGTACCACGTGACTGTCTCAATCGGGGAATGTACCGTACGTACCCTCCTGCGTACCAAATTTAGATGGCCGAGAAAAACCGTTGGTGACTGCCGGAGTAATTCTAATTCTGTTATGGCCGATTGTTAACCTGGGTGCAAGCAATGGCGGATCAATGGAGGAAAAGACAATCGCGGACAGACAGAAAAGGAAACTTTTAACGATTTGATTTATTTAGAGATATATCTTGGGAAACTATTCAACAGGAAAGAAAAAGGGACAAGAAACAGAAACTTAGCATATTCTACGCCTTAATACTGTTGCGATTTTGCGAAGCCCGTTCCCTTAAAAAGGGGAGATTAAGCCCCTTTTTCTCCTTGGGTCTTCGAACCGCGTGACTGAGTCGCCACTTCCGGGCAGACGTGGGAAAGGGTCTCGGGACAATTTTCTCACGTACCTTAAGTACCCACGCCGCAGCGGAAGCGGGGATCGAGTCTCGCATGAGCCACGTGTAAGTGAGTACACCCGAGCAGATGGCGTACCACGTGACCCGTGCTGTTACCTTGCTATTGAACCCGATCAGAGCGATATAATTCGTACCATGCTAAGTCAATGATGGAAGGGATGAAACGGTCGAATCAAAGGAATAATACATTGAATTATTATATACACAAGGTACAATGGTAGAAGAAGAAGAGACACAGGGCAGTCTTAAACAGTCTTAGTTTTTTTTCCCAGACAATGGGCCCACTCACACACACAGGGAGATGAAGGAAGAATGTTCATGCACTGAACGCGCCGGCTTTGGTCCTCCAGGAACAGCTCACCCAGCGTGGCCCTCTGGTGGTCACCGCACGTATCCCGGTAAAGGCAGGCAGGTGGGAAAATCCTCGCGGCGCGTATCTCGGCAAAGGCAGGCAGAAGGCAACATACGCGCGTCTGTGGCCCGGCACGGCTGTCTTTCACAGCGCGATTAATACAACTGCGCGGAGCGTGGGGAGCAGGGCAAAGTTCATATACCAACGTTAATACCAACTGAGAACTCTCGTATACGGCCCCGACTGATAACTCGTCTGCCTTATCACTCGACTCATTTGCCCCGTAACTCAACTGGCTTGCCCTGCGCGCATCTCATAACTCGTCTGGCTCATAACTCAACTTGCCCTCCAACTCATAACTTGGCGCATCCCCTCTCATAACTGAGGTGGGGGCTCCAGGCACAGGGTTATATTGCCCCCGCACTAGCCCGCATCGAATGTTCCAAACCCCATGTTTTGCCGCAGTGGTAAGTCACTCCCCTCGAGCCCTGATTGGCAGCTCGCACTTACCGTCGGCTCCTCCTCCTCCTGCCCCGCATACCTTCGGCCTTGATGGACTTGTTCAGGCCTGCCTCATGGTATTTCGCGCCAAAACCAAAAGCATGGAGGCATCGTAAAGGACCTAATTCTCATTATTCTACTCAATGCAAAACGAACAAAGGAAAGGTATACGCTTACATTTACTAAGAAACAACTGAGCTTAAACGAGCTAATGCAACCTACACATACACGGATTATTCTTACGAGTCCTTACGGATCACCAACTCGTAGTCGATCGCAAGCATCCGTAAATAACTCGCTGGTATCCGTAGATAACTCGTCACAGCTCGCAACAACTTTTGACATGTCAAAAATCATCTTCCGTTATTTACGGATGCTTGCGATTGACTACGAGTTGGCGATCCGTAAGGACTCATAAGAATAATCCGTGTATGTGAAGGCACCCTAAATGTTGTAGTGTAACTAAACTAGGAGGGGAAATTAACCTTTTTTATGAAACACAAAACTGCAACACGACACCCCTCCCTCGTCAGACTCGTCCCCGAGTTGGAACCACCAAATGAAACGACCGGTTAGAGAATGACATGCAAAATTAACTTTTACTTTTACATGTGACATATAGGTGTGGTTCCCCCTAACATTTATTCTGACCCGTGTATGCGACAGTTTTAAAACACTAGAAATGTCCCTCCTATTGCGTTGAGTAGCTACATATCAGATTCACACCCACATCTAACCGAGTATTTCCGGAATTTTTCAAACTAAACTCATAGCCGGTGGGCAGCATTCTTATATTTCCAAGCACAGCAAAAACAAAACACACTCAAAATCATGACACTTGCTGCTTGCTTCTTGCATCTTGCTTATTCTGTGTGCATATATCAAACTGGCTAGCCCCCGGACTGGCATACAGGCCATTTTTAATCTTCAGGGCTATCTAACCTTACACATCTTCTCATCCCGAGCACACCATAATAAAATGCACAAAAAATGCTTCTATTTTATTTCTTCTTTCCTTTGCCAGGCAGGGCCACTCCCATGTGGTCCGACTGCTTGGCATTAATGCCACTCAACAAGTGGTCCGAAGGTGCAAAATGGTTTTGTAGCAAAATGCTGCACAGCAGAGGTGTA
This sequence comes from Myxine glutinosa, assembly GCF_964187855.1. Classification (NCBI taxonomy): domain Eukaryota; kingdom Metazoa; phylum Chordata; class Myxini; order Myxiniformes; family Myxinidae; genus Myxine; species Myxine glutinosa. Next base: position 123,030,994 of record NC_136268.1, read on the forward strand.
AGGCCACAAGATTGTGGTCCATAGTGTGTAAGGTGCAGCAAAGGGTTTGGCAGCAAAGTGCTGCGCAAGTGCAACACGGTTGCAGCAAAAGGATATGGCAGCAAAGTGCTGTGCAGTTCGGCTGCACAGATGTAACAAGGTGCAGAATGGATGCTGCACCGGTCAATGGTGCTGTACAGTTCCACCTCCAAAATGGTCCTGGGGTGGGGGGAGAGACAAGGCACAACAAGCAAAGCGGGAAAGACGCAACGGCACACAGAAACACAAGGTAATGCAGTGTGAGGGGCGTGGAAGAGCGAGCAGGGCAGGCTCGTCCCTAACCATCCGTACCCCCCACCGTCGGCTTACACTACCCTAGCCCCCCTTGTATTTACAATCCGTCTCTACGTCTTGTCCCCCATATCCCCCTCTAATCCAAATTCGTCTCCCAATCCCTCCCAGGAAGGAAGGGATGGAACAAACACAATGTCACACTACGTCATGATGCGTCTTACTCTCAAACGGCTTACAGAGCCCTGGTGTGGAGCTTCGTCCTCCTCGGTGACTGGCTGTGGATGGTGCGAAGGGATTTCTCACATCCTAACTATTCTAATGCGTTACTCATTTAAACTACCCAGGGTCGTACCCTGCCAATCAGCCTCTTGAAACTATGTGGTTCTAAGAATCCGAATTCCCATTGCCCACCTGGTGCCCTCCAAAATTTTGGTCTCACCCCCCAACGAATTTTCACACTGTGCCCTCGCACAATTTCGGGGCTGGGACATGTGGCTCTACCAGCAGGTCTACCTACCTGCGCACCTCCGCCACTGAAGTCGCCACCCGAGCTTACCTGCTCCTGCGACTACCTAAACTGGGGAAGGCCCCTCCTGGCACTTAACCCCCTCTATGCCCACCTTGGCATTGGGCAACGCGGGTCCTTCCCTGGGATCCTCGGGCCCCACTCAACAACTCACAACTACCCTAACTGGGGAAGGCCATTCCTGGCACTTACCCCCTCTGTGCCCACCTTGGCATCAGCAACCCGGGTCCTCTCCTAGGATCCTCGGGCCCCTCTCAACACCACAACTAACCGGCCCCCCAGAGCCGACCTGCGGCCTCACCTGGCCGACAAACTACCAGTGGCGGCGTGCCCCAATAACCACACGCACCAATTAAGCCACACGCCCAGCCATTCCACATACTCATGCACCCAACAAAACACTTCGGTTCCACTACCCGCACCACGGGTGTCAATATCCATAGAAATTTTGCCCACGCCCTCTACCTGACTTTACACTACCCACCCCGGGCTTTCGCGAATGGGTTCCACCTCCCCCCATTCACTCCTTCACACCATGCATTCCACACCTTCTATTCCAACACCAAGCATTCCACACCATTTATTCGCACACCATTTATCTCACACACCTTTTGTCTCGCACCCCTTTTGTGCTCACACTCCTTTTATCTCACACACTACTTTCCATACACCTCAGCACAATTCCATTTGTCTCAACACAATTTCTCACACACACAGCATCATCTAGCTGACTATTTCCCCTAGAACTCATGCTTCCCCGTCGTCGCTTTACACTATGCACTCCCTTTTTCATTATCATCCACATAATCTACCTACGTCCCCACTACAGTACAAGTGTCACTACTTAAATCTCTGTCTTCTACAGTCTTCTAGTTCCCTAACATTATCCTAGCCCTCCCTCGGCTAGCTTCGGTGCCCCATGGAGGTAAACATTGCTGGTACCCCCATGTGCCTGTCACTGCCATCCCCCTAAACTAATGCTCATGGGCCCTGGGTGTGAGGAATGGTCAAACTACCATTCCTCCACGTAGGGTACACTACTCTCATCAGTCCGCTACACTCAAGCCTCACCAAGTGGATGTACATTGTCGTCACGGCTCGGCCTTGGAGGGCCGAGCGATCCATGCGGGTGGTTGTTCGCCTGTATGTTGGGTCCTTCCGGCATTTTCGATCCAAGGGAGGAGGTATGGATGGGCCATGATGCAGGGCCCCATCCCGGCGCGGGGCCTCGCGGTCCCACGCACGATGGCCCAACCGGCCACGGTCGGAGCACCGCACCTGCCAAGGTGCGCGGCTCCGAAATCTCCTACCTCCCCTTGAGCCTTGCTGATTGCCTTTCCCGCCACGGCACGGCACCAACCATACAGTGCAGGGGCCGGCACGAATCGTGCACGCCGGTCCTTGTGAGACCGCCGCGGCACCGATCCCCACCGGTCCCTGCTGCACACAACTCACCGGGAGCTCGCGTCTGCTATCCGTCCTGCTAAACGTTACCCCGGTCAGTGTCGATGCTTGAGCCGCGTCCTAACACCTCGCGACCCACTCCGCACTCGCACACCCAGGCGCCCCCGCGCCTCCTATACACTCCGTTACTGCACACTTTCCTTCCACATTCTCTGGTGTGCATTCTCCCTCGTACTCTGTACTCATACCCGCACACCTAGGCGCACTCATGCCTTTCACACATCCCATTACACACTCTTCTCTGGCACACTCTGGTGCACACTTTTCTCTCACGCTTCGGCGCACACTCTCTCTTGTACTTCGTCACAGACTCTCTCGTACACCACACAATGGACCTTCTGCGGACGCCCGGGTCTCGCATCTGCCCCAAGCGCACCAAAAACCCGTTCGCGCCATTTTTTACACTCACTTCGGGGTCCTCCTTCCCCGGCTTCTTCGCCAGCACCTGTAAACCTTTATTGGGGTTAGCAAGCGCGGCATCACGGTGTGAATACAAACTTTGTGCGCATTCCATTTCTTTCTCCAGCGACTTATTCTCTGGCTCTCCCGTCTCTTCGGCCCCAATTATTTATTTTTCCTCGACGACCGCCAGCACCCATAAAATGTATTTGTCCAATTCGGCGACCGTCGGCTCTTCTACACCCCGCGTCATGATTTCCATATCCCCGGTCAACTTGGCTGTGCCTCGCTCAAGCTCGCTGCCCACACGTTCCTCCCCCTGCTTCACCCCGTCACGTACCACTGCGACCTCCTCGCTCAACCTGCGCCCAATGTCCTCCCCCGCCTTTTCCATATCCCACCTGGATTCCTCTCTCTGGGTGTCCATTTTGTTTTCCAACTACCGCATGTTGCACCCGAATTCTTTTATTTCGTCCCCCATTGCGTCTATTTTTGCATTCAGTTGGATTAGGAGCAATTCAATGTTAGAAAAGGCTCGCACAGCAGGCTTGGCTGCCGCTGCCACATGCGAGGCGCCGCCATTTCTGTTACCAGCTGCCGCCCCCTCTTCGGCTTCCTCCACTACCAACTGTCTCTCCTGGTCTTGGGTCATCAATTCTACCTCTTCTTCTACCCCCACCAGCATTCGAACACCTTGGCCAGCCATGGTACGAATACAATTTGGCTTTTAACAACTAAATTTCGTTCGCTCGTAATTTCGAGTGCGTGAAGCGCACTCCAGGTCCAATCCCACTCCACTGACACCAAATTGTTGCGGTTTTGCAAAGCCCGTTCCATTACAAAGGGGAGATGAAGCCCCTTTTTCTCCTTGGGTCTTTGAACCGCGAGACTGAGTCGCCACTTCAGGGCAGACATGGGAAAGGGTCTCGGGACAATTTTCGCACGTACCTTAAGTACCCACGCCGCAGCGGAAGCGGGGATCGAGTCTCGCACGAGCCACGCGTAATTGAGTACACCCGAGCGGATGGCGTACCACGTGACCGGTGTTGTTACCTTGCTATTGAACCCGATCACAGCGATATAATTCGTACCATGCTAAGTCAATGGTGGAAGGGACGAAACGGTTGAACCAAAGGAATAACAGATTTAATTATTATTTACACAAGGTACAATGGTGGAAGAAGAAGAGACACAGGGCAGTCTTAAACAGTCTTACTTATTTACCCAGACAATGGGCCTACTCACACACACAGGGAGATGAAGGAAGAATGTTCATGCGCCGAACGTGCCGGCTTTGGCCCTCCAGGAACAGCCCACCCGGCGTGGCCCTCTGGCGGTCACCGCACGTATCCCGGCGAAGGCAGGCAGGCGGGAAAATCCTCACGGCGCGTATCTCGGCAAAGGCAGGCAGAAGGTAATATACGTGCGTCTGTGGCCCGGCACGGCTGTCTTTCACAGCGTGATTAATACAACTGTGCGGAGCGCGGGGAGCAGGGCAAAGTTCGGATACCAACGTTCGTACCAACTGAGAACTCTCGTATACGGCCCCGACTGATAACTCGTCTGCCTTATCACTCAACTCATTTGCCCCGTAACTCAACTGGCTTGCCCTGCGCGCATCTCATAACTCATCTGGCTCATAACTCAACTTGCTCTCCAACTCATAACTTGTCGCATTCCCTCTCATAACTGAGGTGGGGCCTCTGGGCACAGGGTTATATTGCCCCCGCCCTAGCCCGCATCGAATGTTTCAAACCCCGCCTTTTGCCGCAGTGGTAAGTCACTCCCCTCGAGCCCTGATTGGTGGCTCGCACTTACCGTCGGTTCCTCATCCTCCTGCCCCGCCTTCCTTCGGCCTTGATCGACTTGTTCAGACCTGCCTCGTGGTATTTCGCGCCAAAACCAAAAGCATGGAGGCATCGTAAAGGGCCTAATTCTCATTATTCTACTCAACGCAAAACTAACACAGGAAAGGTCTACACTTACATTTACAAAGAAATAACTGAGCTTAAACGAGGCTACATGTTGTAGTGTAACTAAACTAGGAGGGGAAATTAACCTTTATTATAAAACACAAAACCGCAACAATACGATTACAACAAATAAACATGACATAAAGCGGTGATGTTGGCTGATTTCAAAGCTGATGGCAGATGAACTCGAGCAAAAGAGAGGGTGAAGAGAACAGAGAGAGGGAGTGAAAGAGCAGCAGAGCAGGATTTTAGGACCCGTGGGCTGATGCCGTCAGATCCAGTTGCAGAATCAGAGTTGAGCGTTGACAGAAACTTCTCCACCTTGTCAGGAGAAAAGGACACAGAGTCCAGGAGCAGCTGGGTACGACTGGATATGGTGGGTACAGAGAGGGATGGGTTTGGGACACAAGATTTCGAGGCAAACACAGAGTTGAGGCATTCAGCTTTTTCACATGCGGGGTCAGCTGTGTAGCCATTTGAGGTAAGGGAGGGCATGGAGGGGGAACAAATGCCAGAAACAGATTTGACAAGACGCCACCAGGATTTGGAAGAGGGAGACAGGTTTGAGAGTTCATTCTTGAGTGTGAAGAGATATTGTTTCCTGGCTCTCCTGAGGGTGGACACACACTTGTTTCGGACTTTGTGAAAGGAAATGAGATTTCCTTCCATTGGATTTGCTTTCCAGGAAGCAAAGGCAAGTTGTTTCTGGGCAACTGCCTCACCACAAGATTCCGTGTACCATGGACGGGAGGAAGGGTATGACAACTGAAGACGAGATGGGATCAATCTGTGCATGAGAGAGAGCAATTTACTTTGGAAGAATTCCCAGGATGAGTTGATGTCGGAGGCGGTAGAGATGGGAGACCAGTCCAGATGATTGAAGGCTGCTTGAAGACCGTGCCATTTGGCCTGAGTGAAATGCTAGACTCGAGACGCTGGGGAGGCTCTCTGAGAATGGTCAGAGAGATGTCTACTTTAACAAGCATATGGTCAGATGGACCGATTGGAGCAGAAGAAGAGCAGCAGACATTTGCAGGGAAGTTGGTCATAACCAAGTCTAGAAGAGAAGATGCTCCATTGACTGAGATCCGGGTCGGGAAATTGACAGATTGTGTTAGGCCCAGTGAGTCGCAGAAATCCTTTGCTGAGGAGCCATGGCTGGTGAGAGAGGTACCCACACCCAGCCTACTGGCATGGTGACAATTGAAATCACCACATATGAGGGAGAGAGTGTTGGGATGAGTAGGTAGAAGTTGGTCCATATTATCAGACAGCGAGATGTAGATGGAGTCATCACTGTTTGGTGGATGGTACAACACACATATGAACAAAAGGTGGGAGCGAAGGGGAAGCCGTAGCCAGAGGTACTCCTGGGGTGAGGTGGAGAGAGGGCAGTGTATAACGAGTGAGGAGGAGAGTTGAAGTTTGAAAGGGATGGGTTTGAAAGGGATGGGTGATGTGACAAGTGGAGGACTATTAACTTGGTGTGTAATTTTGAAGGTGATTGGTTACACCTGAGCTAATTACCCTCACCAGAGTAGAGGGCGGAGATTTGAACGGGATGGGTGATGGGGAAGATTTGGAGGGGAGGGGCAAGGGGGGAGCTTTGAAAGGGATGGGTGATGGGGAGGATTTGTAGGGGAGGGGTGAGTTTGGATTATAGGAAGTGTTGTACGATTAATGGGAAATGAACATTTATTGCAAAATGAGTTTCTTGTGACCTTCGAGTCAAAGATACGTTTAAGGACACTGGAGGGGGGGTGGAGTGCAGGAGAGTTTTGGGAATGGAGGAAGGAGGAACTGTAAGAGATGCTTTTTTTTTTTTGGAATGAATAGATTTGGTGAGCAAGTCGAAAGCAACCTTTTAAAAAGAAGAAGAAAAAATTGTTATAATAAACGACAGAATACAGCACTTTAGGGGAAAGTTTAAACATTTTAAAGTTAAACACTGAAAACTATCTGGGGAAATGGGAGTGAAACACGTGGTCGAAGAACAAACGAGAAAAACAAAGAAGGAAATGTTTTTTTGTTTTTTTTACAAATGTCAACAGCGTGAAGCCGAGCTAAGTGTGAGGCAGGAGCACCGGCCCAGAGGGGAGAACAGTATTCCATTGAGCTGTGCATGAAAGCCTTGTATGTGGTGAGGAGCTCAGGTGTGACAAAGAAGGACTTCGCACGACGGAGGATGCCCAGTCGGCGCCTGGCTTTGGCAGCCAGATTTGAAATGTTGTTTTCCCAGGAAAGATCATGGCAGATAGTGAGGCCCAAAAGCTTGAGTGACAGAACTTCTTGGAGAGGATTGTTCAGGAAGTGGATGGGAGGGTTTTCCAGCCGGTCTTTTCGGAGAGACATAGTAAGTAAGAGTGTGAGATTTGTCAGGATTGAGAGACGTGTTCCACTTGTTTGACCAGTCTGTGATTTTGTCCAGGTCTGCAGAGAGTGAGGAGGATGGAGACTGCCGATCTGAGGGATGAAGAATGGAGCGGCAGAGAGTGGAGTCATCAGCAAAGAGATGGAGAGGATTTTCAAGACAGTCAGAGAGATCATTGATGAAGACCAGAAAAAGCACAGGGCCCAGAACACTACCTTGGGGAACTCCAGCCTGAACAGGAAGGGGAGATGAGAGGAACCCATTCAGGGCCACACGTTGATTACAACTTGAGAGGAAGTCCGCAAGCCATGCGTGGAGGTTTCCATGGATACCATCGGAGGAGAGTTTGGTGAGCAGATCGGCGTGCCAGACCGTATCGAAGGCACATGATATGTCAAGGGTGACAGCTCTAATTGCTGTTTGGCATTGCCTGCCCCCAAGCCCTCTCCCTCCCACACTTCTCCCTGCTCTCAAATGTTGTGATTGTGTGCTTCCCCTTCTCTCCCCATCTTGTCTTCCGCTCCCTCTTTTTGTATATTTTGTTTGTCTGGTTGATTTGTTTGTGAAATAAATGTTAGCTCTTTCACGAGCCTCGATTCAGTATACAAAAAAATAAAAAAAATAAAAAAAATAAAATAAAAAGGACCTCCATCCATTGTTGAGACAGCAGAAGCAGCATGTCCAGAGTCGAGTGACCTGGTCTGAAACCAAATTGATGATCAGAGATCAAGCCATTGGAGAACAGGAAAGATTTGATATCTGAAGCAATGATGGATTCCATGACTTTGCTGATAATTGGGAGAAGGCTGATTGGTCTGTCGTTGCAAGGATCTGTTTTTGCACATTTTGTGTGTAAAGCGGTGATGTTGGCTGATTTCCAAGATGATGGCAGATGACGTCGAGCAAAAGAGAGGGTGAAGAGAACAGAGAGAGGAAGTGAAAGAGCAGCAGAGCAGGATTTTAGGACCCGTGGGCTGATGCCGTCAGGTCCAGTTGCAGAATCAGAGTTGAGGGTTGACAAACTTCTCCACCTTGTCAGGAGAAAAGGACACAGAGGCCAGGAGTAGCTGGGTACGACTGGGTATGGTGTGTACAGAGAGGGATGGGTTTGGGACACAATATTTCGAGGTAAAACACAGAGTTGAGGCATTCAGCTTTTTCACGTGCGGGGTCAGCTGTGTCGCCATTTGAGGTAAGGGAGGGGATGGAGGGGGAACAAACGCCAGAAACAGTTTTGACCAGACGTCACCAGGATTTGGAAGAGAGAGACAGGTTTGAGAGTTCGGTCTTGAGAGTGGAGACATATTGTTTCCTGGCTCTCCTGAGGGTGGACAAACACTTGTTTCGGACGTTGTGAAAGGAAATGAGATTTCCTTCCGTTGGATTTGCTTTCCAGGAGGCGAAGGCAAGTTGTTTCTGGGCAACTGCCTCACCACAAGATTCCATGTACCATGGACGGGAGGAAGGGTATGACAACTGAAGACGAGATGGGATAAATCTGTGCATGAGAGAGAGCAATTTACTTTGGAAGAATTCACAGATGAGTTGATGTCGGAGGCGGTAGAGATGGGAGACCAGTCCAGATGATTGAAGGCTGCTTGAAGACCGTGCCAGTTGGCCTGAGTGAAATGCTAGACTCAACGACGCTGAGGAGGCTCTCTGAGAATGGTCAGAGAGATGTCCACTTTAACAAGCATATGGTCAGATGGACCGATTGGAGCAGAAGAAGAGCAGCAGACATTTGCAGGGAAGTTGGTCATAACCAAGTCTAGAAGAGAAGATGCTCCGTTGACTGAGATCCGGGTCGGGAAATTGACAGATTGTGTTCATGCCAGTGAGTCGCAGAAATCCTTTGCTGAGGAGCCATGGCTGGTGAGAGAGGTACCCACACCCAGCCAACTGGCATGGTGACAATTGAAGTCACCACATATGAGGGAGAGAGAGTTTGGATGAGTAGATAGAGGTTGGTCCATATTATCAGACAGCGAGATGTAGATGGAGTCATCACTGTTTGGTGGACGGTACAACACACATATGAACAAAAGGTGGGAGTGAAGGGGAAGCCATAGCCAGAGGTACTCCTGGGGCTGAGGTGGAGAGAGGGCAGTGCAGGGAGAGTGAGGAAGAGAGTTGAAGTTTGAAAGGGATGGGTGATGTGACAGGTGGAAGCCAATTAACTCGGTGTGTAATTTTGAAGGTGATTGGGTACACCTGAGCTAATTACACTCACCAGAAGAGAGGGCGGAGATTTAAAAGGGATGGGTGATGGGGAAGATTTGGAGGGGAGGGGCAAGGGGGGAGATTTGAAAGGGATGGGTGATGGGGAAGATTTGTAGGGGAGGGGTGAGTTTGGATGATAGGAAGTGTTGTACGATTAATGGGAAATGAACATTTATTGCAAGATGAGTTTCTTGTGACCTTCGAGTCAAAGATACGTTTAAGGACGCTAGAGCGGGGGGGGGGGGGGGCGGGTGGAGTGCAGGAGAGTTTAGGGAATGGAGCAAGGAGGAACTGCAAGAGAATTTTTTTTTGGAATGAATAGATTTGGTGAGCAAGTCGAAAGGAACCTTTTAAAGAAGAAGAAGAACAAGTGTTATAATAAACGACAGAATACTGCACTTCAGGGGAAAGTTTAAACATTTTAAAATTAAACAATGAAAACTATCTGGGCAAATGGGAGTGAAACACGTGGTCGAAGAACAAATGAAAAGAACAAAGAAGGAAATGTTTTTCTGTTTTTTTTTTTAGTTAAGATTTTAAACGAGGAGGTATGGGGTGAAAAGACTGGAAAAAACTGAGAGAAATAAAGTAAATGGACCACAATCGACCGCTGAAAGAAAACAAAGCCTCAAGGTAGGAAGCTTAAAGAACTAGGCCGAAAAAAACACGGCACGAAATAATTGACGATTTTTAAAAAGGAATGAAAGATTAACACCGAATATCTTCCTCGGGACACACTATGGGTACACACGCCGAAAGATAAATACAGTTTCGACAAACATACAATTGTGAACAATTACTTAACTTCGATAGCGTGGAGAGCCTGGTCAGCTTCGAAAAACCGTGCCCTCGCCATCCGAGGGCATGGTGCTGAATCAACCCGGCAAAAAGAGAGGCCGGCCAAGACAAAGAATCAAGTCTGCAAGGCCTTTTCTCAGGGCCCTGGTGAGGGTCCGGCCTAAAGCGGATGCACACGTGCTCTATCAACAGAGGCCAAGAGCCAAGAGAGCACAAAAATGTGTTGAATCACCTTTTGCCCACCCTCGCCGAGGTTGGGGGGTGGGGGGGGGGGGGGTTCGAGGGTGTCCTGTCTCCCAATTGGTGGAGCCCGTTACTCCGCCCCATAAGCTCCCCAGAAGTTCGTCAGGCCCTGATTGGTGGAGTATCGCTTCCCCGGCCCCCACAAACTCTCTCAAAGGAACTTTACCTGGTGCTTGGATGGTGTGCCTTTGAGCCTGCATGCACTGTCTGGCAAATTATCCCAGATGAGTGGAGGACCTGTGTTTCCCTCCCCAACGCATAAAGACATACACTACTCACAATAAGTTAGGGATATTGGCAGGTTCTTCGGTGTGATTGATTATGTTGAAAAAAGTTGTTGGTCCTAATTCTATGGTTATTAATGAGTGTGAAAAAACGCAGCATTCTTGATTTCAATACCATAAACCTAACCCCTATAAAAAAAAATAAACTCACTCCCACAATATCCCTAAGTTATTGTGAGTAGTGTACTAACCCGAAATAAGGGGAAGGGGCTAAGATAATGCTCTGCTATGAAATAACTATTCTAAGGGACCTGTATGGCGGATGTCATTACTTTTTAGTGATTTCCCAAAACCGCAACAATATATATTTTTGCTCCAAAGCCAGATTGGTTGGAAAATGAATATTTGGTATGAAGTAGGGCTGTCAACCAATCCGAGACCGGGATGAAATCCCGGCGGTTTCGGCTTTCGAGACGGTCTCGGGACGGTCCCGAGATAAATTGACTGACGCAATTTCTCGGTAAAAAAATCCCGGTTAAAATTCCAACTTCTTGCAGATATTTTCCATAATAGAGGCATTTATTGAGCCTTGCTTTCATTACTCTGCTTCTGCACAAGCATCATTTTTCACAAGTGCAGCTGAACTGACACAAACGATGATAGATAAAGTGAACTCACTGTTCCAGGATTTTCCCCTTGTCAACAAACAATGCACTGCAAACGAATCCGAATTCCGAATCCGGATCTTCACCAAAATCTAATCATGTCGTCCTTGTCACACACGCTGCATCTCCACAAAATTTCGTCCGAATCCGTCCACAACTTTTTGAGATATTGTGTTCACAAACAAACGGACAAACAGACAGGAGTGAAAACATAACCTCCATCCACCTTTGGTGGCGGAGGTAACGAAATCAGGATGAAGGTCCCAATGAAAATCCCCCGCATCGCGGCTTCATTTAAACCGTTGAATCCTTCCGCTGTGTCACTCCGCCTCGCCCCGCTACGCTGCGGTCACGTGTCAGTCCTTGGAGACGAGTTACGGGATGTGGTTGCTCGGGTCTTTAGCACATTAATGTCGAGGGACTCGCTCGAGGCTCCGTGAATGGAGGGACGATGTTTATTTAGATTAAAAACACATTTATAACGGATTATTCTACACACAATGTATTAATACAAGTACAATACATTATGTAGTTTTATGAAATGAGTTTTTGATGAACGTTTATGTTTAATTGCAACGCTAAATCTATCAATTGTAAGAATCCCTCGGGGTTTGGTTTGACGGTTTGAATGTGAAAGTATTTTGGTTATCTTATCTCCACTTTAGGCCTGATAAGTTGATTACGTTTACTTTAGTCACAGAGGCAAAATAAGGAGGGGGGGTGGGGGGGGGTGATCACTACACCGCCTGCTTTATAATTTACTAGCAGAAGTACCCGGCATTGCCGGGCAGGGGAGGGGAGGGGAGGGGAACGGGGGGGGGGGGGGGGAGTGAGCCCCTTGGCAAAGCGAGCGATTTTTTTTTTCATAGCGTCATCACATGATCGCTCTGAGCGAATCAGCGCCCACCTGCTCTGATGCCATGGATTCCGTGCGCTGAGGTAAATATGAATAAAAAATATTTCGTTGTGTGGCAGGAACTTCTGAAAATGTCTGCCGTCGTCCTGGTGGGGCTTCCCAGGAATTCAGGTAATGCAGTCGGGTTGATCAAAGCATGGGCTCGGATAACTTGGATGCCTTATCAGTTATCACTATCAGTCGACAATTGTTAAAACACGTGAACATTCGATGAAAGGCGTTATTTAGCGTTATTAGTTTCAATTTCTGGAATAAGGGGTCGGTATATTCGATCCGTCCACCGAACGGCTATCAACGGGTTGAACAAAAAATTGTACATTCCGATTTGAGTTGAGGCACACAACGCTGCGTCATTATAGCCCACTTAACGGAACTATTTTAAAAAAAGTAACATGCACATGTGCGCAGCAGCAGGACGCGGCAACTATTGAACTATCATGAATATCGAACGGTCGTACGTGTACGCGCGCGAGCTACGAGAACGCTTGACATGCCCGATCACAACTCACAAAATGATAATGAAACTCCAACCGGGACTCGAATATGCCTGGGCAGAAACATTTTCTCCCTCTCTCTGACATTCCGAGCAAGAAATTACACGACAATACAAACTGTAATGAGATAACCCGGTCCCATCGGTGGCCGATCATCTGCATGTAGGTGGTGTATTTTATTTCATCCCGGTAAATGGAAGCTAAGTCGGAATTTAAGTACTCAACATCAGAAATGAATTTTTTTCATTGTTGTTTATATATTGTAATGAAATTCCATTATTTTTGAAGCCTTTTTTTTTTTTTTTTTAATGTATTACTTTGTCAGGAACCGAGCCGATCCGAGATCCCGTTATGAAAATTGAAAATTTATCGAGACGGTTCCGAGACGGGATTTTGAATCTAGCTAACAGCACTAGTATGAAGCCTGACTTTTTCTCCACGTGGATGTTTTTATATGCGCCAAAGGGCCAATCGAAGGGATATCATATATTGAAAAGACTACAGTCATTAAGTTATCCAAACAAGGGTTGTGTGAGTTTAATTCAGACCTCCATTGGCTCCAGGCAGATAAGTGCCTAAATTATTAAATGCTTTCCAACATTAATCAATCGCTGGCTCCGTTTACAATAAATCTTTGTCATTTTGTAATGAGAACTGTATTTTTAATGCAGCTGCTTTCCCATTAAACCTTGGGCAAAGGTTTAATTTCTGTAAAAGGAACTTACCTGTGAGCTATTAGTCTAATATCCTTATCCTCACCTGCCCAGATCACAATCAGCAGAAATCATATAACGTGAATAGGTATCTCGCATAAGGGATGTAAATTTGAAATTAAGTAGCAGTTGAGAAATCTATCTATAATTCCAGTAATCTCTGTGTGTTTGTTTGTACGTTTGTACGTTTGTTTGTCTGTGACCGCTGTTTCTCGACAACCACGGGTCCGATATACTTTAAACTTGCCAGGTATATTGCTGGGGACCCGAGGATGTGCCTTTTCAAGGTTTCATATTAATCGGACAATTACTTACCGAGCTATGTCCAAAAAACGATTCAACCAATCAGAGAGCAGCGAGCTATCGCGTGTGCCGAACGTGGCGGACACACTCTGCCTCGGATGGCACATTTGAGAGCGTATTCATTTATTTCACGTTTGCAAACTATGTTGGCGCTATGTTGGCGTTAAACTATGTTTTAAAACTAATAAAAACCATTTCATCTAAATAGAGGGGGGGAGGATTGTCACTGTACTCGCAAGCCGTTCGCCGTTCGCTTTGGCGTTGCGAATGGACCAAAACATTTCATGCACCAAACCATTTCATGTAAAGCGTTCGCCGTTCGCTTTGGCGTTGCGAATGGACCAAAACATTTCATGGACCAAACCATTTCATGTAAATAGAGGGGGGGATATAATTTTAGATATAGATATAGTACGGGCATGCCCTAGTCTATCTATAATTCCAGTAATCTCTGTGTGTTTGTTTGTACGTTTGTTTGTCTGTGACCGCTGTTTCTCGACACCCACGGGTCCGATATACTTTAAACTTGCCAGGTATATTGCTGGGGACCCGAGGATGTGCCTTTTCAAGGTTTCATATTAATCGGACAATTACTTACCGAGCTATGTCCAAAAAACGATTCAACCAATCAGAGAGCAGCGAGCTATCGCGTGTGCCGAACGTGGCGAACACACTCTGCCTCGGATGGCACATTTGAGAGCGTATTCATTTATTTCACGTTTGCAAACTATGTTGGCGCTATGTTGGCGTTAAACTATGTTTTAAAACTAATAAAAACCATTTCATGTAAATAGAGGGGGGGGGGGGGGATTGTCACTGTACTCGCAAGCCGTTCGCCGTTCGCTTTGGCGTTGCGAATGGTCCAAAACATTTCATGAACCAAACCATTTCATGTAAAGCGTTCGCCGTTCGCTTTGGCGTTGCGAATGAACCAAAACATTTCATGGACCAAACCATTTCATGTAAATAGAGGGGGGGGGATATAATTTTAGATATATATATAGTACGGGCATGCCCTAGTTTAATATCCAATTTCAGGAAACTGGACAGGTCTATGTGACTTCACAAGGAACTCGTGATAAGGTCCTTATGTACATGTCTATTTCACAAATTAATCAGGTCAACTTCACTTCATATATCCAGCCTTTAAAATTTGGTTGCTGTCACATGGGGAAAAGTTAGCATGATCAGCTTTATATATTTGTGTTCTCATCTAGTTTCATTTGGTGGGCAGGAAAAAATTGTGGTGGCTGATTATAAATAACATGCTGATAAGTGTGATGATGCAAGACACTTTGGCTTAAATGTATGATGACATCAGAGGGAGAGAGAGAGAGAGAGAAGGAGAGAGAGAGTTATCAAAATTCTAAGACAGAGTGATACACTGATACAGGGTGTCCACAAATTTAAATTCCAAATTCAAACCGTAATAATAAAAAAACGAAATGGAATACAATAATGTGTTTAGCGCATGTGATAGAAGATTTTCCAAAGTTTTATTATCAACGTTTGTCGAGATCATCATTTATCATCATCAGTATTGCTAACCCTCACCCTAACCCTAACGATACTCGATCGCCTTCGAGGTTCGGGTCAGCATTCGTGCATTTATGGTCTCTATTACAGCCCAAATCCTTTTCCTAAGATTCACAATATTTGGTAACCCTCGTTTGGTACACTGTCCCATAAAAATCAGAGGGGTTATGATCAGTAAATGTGGCGGTCACAGAATCGGAACATCGCTCCTAATCCATAAATCATTGAAGTGTTCTTTGAGGAAATTGCGCATTACCAGACCCCTGTGTTCAGGAGGTCCTTCCTGTTTTTTATATACAAGGTCAAGACTCTTGAAAGAGATAGAACACTGAACGGATCAGGATGCAACAGAACAAAGAGAGCAGTAGAGAGAGAGGAGGAAACACAAAAAGCAGGGTTTCAATAGAGGGAGACATGGACCAATAATGCATGTGGGGAGGAATGAGGGTATGGGTGGTCAAGATGAATACAGAAGAAGGCAAAAGTGGGAATTTGGAAAGAGGTGGAGTTGGGTTGTGTGTGTGGGGATTGAGAGGGGCAGGGGAGGGTTTCTCATCTGGCGAATTGAGGCAATAAGCCTTCTCATCTGGTGAAGCCCCAAAATCTAGAATCACTGTTCACCTCCACTCATTAGTTCCGTTTTTGTACAAAAACAAAAAATCTCCCACACAGTTCAGAAAACCCTTCATAATCTGCAACACAATGCAGGTCCACAGTAATTCTTGAACAGCAGCATGAGCTGCATTCACCACAGCATGAAGGGTTCACAACAGAAGATAAATGGACAATCACATTATTTTCCTCCAATTGCCAATGAACACAATTCACTGAAATGCGAATATGCCATTCACTTGGATGTTGCTCGTTTTATCCAATTATACTCAATATGACTGAGTCACTAAAAGTGCTGTTTGACTTGTCAAATTTCTCCAATGAAATGTCCTTAACATCATCATTTATTACCAAGTTGTCCTCCAATTACGTATGGAAAAGCTTAAGGGCAGTGCTGAGACCATCAGGCAGAGAATTAGTATGTGCTTCAGAAAATTGCTTCATGCTCCTGCCTTCCTCACAACTGTTGTTAAAATGCAGGTGGCTGTAATATGACAATATCAAAAACAATAATAATTACAGCTACCTGTATTACAGCAACATTTGTGAGGGAGGCAGGAGCATGAAGCAATTTCCTGAAGCAGATATTCATTCTCAATGTTACATTCGGCGGTATTATGAATGTGCTTTTTCATTCACTTACATTTTCCTATTATTTAACAATTACAGTGCCTTTCGAAAGTCTACACCCCCTTTCAAAATTTTCACCTTTTGGTGCATTATAGCCTGGAATTAAATTGCATTAAATCAGACTTTTCACACCTTTATTTACACATAGTAACCCACAACTTCCAAGTGAAAAACAAATTCTACAAATTTCAGAAATTAATAAAAAAATACAAACCTAGAATATCCTGGTTGGATAAGTGTCCACCCCCCTGAATTAATACTTGGTGGAAGCACCTTTGACAGCAATTACAGCTGTGAGTCTGTTGGGATAGATCTCTACCAAATTTGCACACCTTGATTGGGCAATATTTGCCCATTTTCTGTACAAAACTGTTCAAGCTCAGTCAAGTTGTGTGGGGAGCGTTGATAGACAGCAATCTTCAAGTCATGCCAAAGATTTTCGATTTGATTTAGGTCGTGGCTATGATTGGGCCACTCAAGGACATTTATCTTTTTGTTCCTTAGCCACTCCAGTGTAGCTTTGGTTGTGTGCTTCGTGTCGTTGTCATGCTGAAAGGTGAACTTCCGTCACAATTTCAGCTTTCTTGCAGATGGCAGCAGGTTTTCCTCTAGGATTTTTCAGTATTTTGCTCCATCTATTTTCCCTTCTATCCTGACTTGTGTTCCAGTCCCTGCTGATGAGAAACGTCCCCATAACATGATGCCGTCACCACCATGCTTCACAGTATGGATGGTGTTCTTTAGGTGATGTGCTGTGTTGGGTTTGCGCCAAACATGAAGTTTTGAATTTAGGCCAAACAGTTCCATCTTGGTTTTGTCAGACCACAAAACGTTTTGCCACATGGCTTCAGAATCTATGGAGTGGTTTTTTGCATACCTCAAATGGGACTCAAGGTGGGCTTTTTTGAGTAATGGTTTCTTTCTTGCCACCATACCGGACAGGCCAGACTTGTGGAGTGCTTGGGATATTGTTGTCACATGCACACAAAGGGCAAAGCAAAGCAAAGTTGTCACAAGCAAAGCAGATAGCGAAAGAGAGGTGTGATGTGATGGGGGTGAGTTCCTTGAAGGATGAAGTGGGACAAATCGTTGTGGACCCAGATGGAATTAAAGGAAGATGGAAGAGATATATGGAAATGCTGTTGAATACAGAGAATGAATGGGATGGCAACATGGAGAGTAACCCAGTTTTAGGACCGCCCAGAGAAGATAACTGAGAAGGAAGTTGAGGAAGCGATAAAAGCAATGAAGAGTAGAAAAGTGGGAGAGCCGACGGGAGTTGTGGGAGATATGTTGAAGGCAGCAGGAAGTTGGAGTGTGAAGAGAATGACAGAGATCTATAATCTGGTGGTGAAAGAAGGCCGCATTCCAGTGGATTGGGAAATGAGTACCCTCGTCCCTCTATGCAAGGGGACAGGTGACCCTCTGGAGTGTGGCTCGTACCGAGCGATATAGTTATTGGAGCATGGAATGAAGGTATTGGAAAGGGTGTTGGAGAGGAGGATAAGGAAGAAAGTGAATATCGACGAAATGCAGTTTGGATTTATGCCAGGAAGAGGAACGACAGACACGCTCTTTATTGTGAGGCAGTTGCAGGAGAAGTACATGGAGAAGAGGAAGAAGTTGTTTCTTGGATTTGTTGATCTGGAGAAAGCGTTCGATAGGGTTCCACGCGAAGTAATGACATGGGCATTGAGGAAGTTAGGAGTGGAGGAATGGTTGATCAGAGTAGTGATGGCAATGTACAAAAAAAGAGCGCGCACAGCTGTAAGGATGAAGGACGGGAACAGTGGTGAGTTTGAGGTGAAGGTGGGAGTGCATCAGGGGTCGATACTAAGTCCACTACTATTTGTAGCTGTGATGGAGGTGCTGGCTCAGAACGTAAAGGAGGGTTTACCGTGGGAGTTGTTGTATGCAGATGATCTGGTGTTGATTGCGGAAAGTATGGATGGACTGAAGGAAAAGATGAACAAGTGGAAGGAATGTATGGAGACAAAAGGTCTGCAGGTGAATATTGGAAGGACGAAGGTGATGGCAAGTGGAAAAGCATGTGGTGAGGTGGAAAGAACTGGGAACTGGCCATGTGCTGTGTGCAGGAAGGGTGTCGGAGTGAACTCCATTCAATGTACAATGTGCGCTGAGTGGTTTCATCAAAAATGTAGTGGTCTGAGAGGGTCATTAACCAGTGTGGCAGCTACATTCAAATGTAAGGTGTGCACAGAGGGAGCTGCAGATGGAGGAAATGTTGAGTTGGATCTTGGAGATGGCGTGAAGCTGGAAGGTGTGAAAACATTTTGCTACCTCGGATACATGCTGAATGGAGAAGGTGGATCAGACTCGGCAACGGTTGCTGGAGTGAGATGTGCATGGAAGAAGTTTCGGGAACTGAGTGGCGTGCTGATGAGGAGGGGAGTGTCGTTGAAGCTGAAGGGAAAGGTGTATGCTGCATGTGTGAGAAGTGTTGTGATTTATGGGAGCGAGACATGGGTAATGAACGAAGAGCAGCAATGAAGGCTGGAAAGGGTGGAAATGCGAATGGTTCGGTGGATGTGCAGAGTATCGTTGAGAGAGAGGAAGACAAATGATGAATTGCGAAAGATGATGGGAATAGAGCCTGTGATTGATGCTGTGAAGAGGAACAGGTTGAGATGGTTTGGTCATGTGTTGAGGAAGGATGAAAGTGACTGGTTGAGAAGAGTGGTGGAAATGAATGTAGAAGGAAGTAGAGGACGGGGAAGACCGAGAAAGACTTGGCTAAAGATGGTGGAAGAAGAAATGCGGGCAAGGGGGTTAACAAGAAGAGATGCAGAAAATAGGGCAAAATGGAGAAGATTGTCATGGGGACCGCAAGGCTAACCCCCGCTCTAGCAGGGAAAATGGCCTTAAAATGCATGTTGTTGTTGTTGTATGCACACAGTGACCAGTCTTTACCATTAAGGTCTGTAGCTCTTTCAAAGTTGCTATTGGCCTCTGGTGGCCTCTCTGATCAGTCTCCTCCTTGCTTGGTCATCCAGTTTGGAGGGATGACCTGATCTCGGCAGGGACATGGTGGTACCATACACCTTCCACTTTTTAATAATTGGCTTGACTGTGCTCCAAGGGATATTCAAGGCCTTTGAAATATTTTTGGACCCATCCCCTGATCTGTACACCTTTCCACAACATTATCCCGAAGGTCTTTTGAAAGCTCCTTGGTGCTCATGGTTGAGCATTTGCTGTGAAATGCACTACACAGCAGAGGAAACTTATAGGAACGGCTGATTTTATTCTGAAATAATCTGAATCACTACAATTTAACACAGGTGGAGGCCAATTAACTTGGTGTGTCATTTTGAAGGTGATTGTTTACACCTGAGCTAATTACCCTCACCAGAGGAGAGGATATTGCATTTGAGTCCGTTTGTTACCTCCGTCACCGAAGGTGGATTGAGGTTATATTTTCACCTGCATGTCTGTCTGGTTGTTTGTCTGTCTGTCTGGTTGTTTGTCTGTCTGTCTGTCTGTCTGTCTGGTTGTTTGTCTGTCTGTCTGTCTGGTTGTTTGTCTGTCTGTCTGTCTGTCTGTGAACAAGATATCTCAAAAGGTTGTGGATGGTTTCAGATGAAATTTGGCAGAGAGGTAATGTATTTGACACGGACGAAATGATTAGATTTTGGTGAAGATCCGGATTCATATCCGGCTATTATAATTTTTAAAGCGATTCTTCACCATTGGGAGATCCGGCCAAAAACGATATATGCCAGGATATCTGAAAAAGTCAGACGGATTTGGACGAAACTTGGTGGATCTATTGGGTGTGTGACAAGGACAAATCGATTTGATTTTGGTGAAGATCTGAATATGCATTCGGATACCAGGTTTATTTAATTTTTAAGTGGTTCTTCACCATTGAGGGATCGGGTAAAATGCGATACATAACATGATATTAAAAAAAGGTATGGACGAGTTATGACTAAACTAGGTGGATGAGTTGGTTAGGTGAGAAGAACAAGCCGATTAGATTTTGGCTCAGGTCCGAATCAAGATCCGGCCTATCAATGGGATATACTGTAAAACAAACTGCTCAGCCTGGCGGCAGTATGCGCTCTAGTTACTTGCGAAAATTGAAAATTTTTCAAGTACAGTATATTGGTTGGTCTTGTGCATTACTTGGCAATTTTTTTTTTTTTTAACAAGTACGTTGAACACTCCGGCTTGTGTGTTTGTGTGTGTGTTTTTCTTACTTGGCAAAAAAATTAAAAAAAATTGCAAGTATGTTGATCACTGATTTGTGTGTTTGTGCATTTGTGCGTTTGTTTGTGTGTTTGTCTGTCTGCTCACTTATACTTGCCTAAAGGTCACAATTTGAAACCGATCTTCACGAAACTTCACAAAATGCTAGAGTTCGTGGTCCAACAAAATCGTATATATTTTTGAGGTCAAAAGGTCAAAATAGGACAAAGGTCAACCACCTTTTTTCAAATTGCTAAAATCCTCAATTTTAATCCGATTGACTTGGAATTTGAATGTGATTTTCATATCGGCTAACTGAATTCAACCCCCAACAATTTTTGAGATCTGCATCGGCCAAAAGGTCAACATAGGCCAAAGGTCAACAACAATTTCAAATTTCTAAAATCCTCAATTTTCATCCGATTGACTTGGAATTTGAATCAGATTTTCATATCAGTGAACTGAATTCAACTAACAACTACTTTTGAGATCAACATAGGCCAAAAGTTCAACATAGACCAAAGGTCAACAACTATTTGAAATTTCTAAAATCCTCAATTTTCATCGGATTGAAGTGGAATTTCAATGGGATTTTCATATCAGCCAACTGATTTCAACCACCAACTATTTTTGAGATCAATATGGGCCAAAAGGTCAACATAGGCCAAAGGTCAACCACTTTTTTTTTTTTTCTAAAATCCTCAATTTTCATCCAATTGGCTTGAAATGTGAAAAGGATTTTCATATCAGCTTACTGAAACCAACCAACTATTTTTGAGGTCAACATCGGCCAAAAGGTCAACATAGGCCAGATTTCTAAAATTGTCAATTTTCAACCAATTAACTTAAACTTTGAAGGCGATTTGCATATCAGGTCACTGAATTCTACCACAAATTATTTTTGAGGTCAAAAGGATGCTCTACTGAGTGCCATTCTACTTTGTTCTGTTTTGTCAAGTGTCGCTCTATGAGTAATTTTTCATTTGTTTGTTTGTTTGTCTGTCTGTCTGTCCACAAAAAATAAGTATGCTTTTCTCTGCAACCGTTTGTCCAATTGACAGGAAATTTTCACAATAGATGCAAGTCCTCCTGTGGAATTGTTTAATGATAATTTTGATGTCAAAGGTAGGGGCACCATCTTGAAAAGAACGAAAAACTTTGCACCTCTATATCTCCGAACGCGCTGTGTAGAAAAAAATGAGACATGGCTCATTATAAATAACTCTCCAAGGGGAATAAAAGATGTTAATTATGATGTCATAGGTGCCTTTTTTATGACGTCAAAATTCGACAAATACAAAACTTCATCCGATTAAGATGAAATTACTCGAGCGTCATCTTGGGATAAATTGGTGGAGAAAAAATAATAATAATGATATCATCGGTCACGTGGTTCGGTCATCATATTTGTTTAAACACAAAAGCCTTAAAAACCACTAAAAACATTTTTTTTCCGAAATGGCTAAACAGATAGAGGCAAAACATTACTTTTATGATGGCATACCAATGACGATCAAAAGGTTCTGCGACTATGATGTCATAGGTCACATTGTTTGGCAGCTATGATATTTTGAAGAATAAAACTTTAAAAGGCCATTCCCCCAGAATTTGGGGGAATTCGAAGTATACCGGGGATCAAAGTGGATCCAAGTTTGACCCCCCCAAAATAGGAATTTTCTTTTTCCTCTGAAACTACACACACTATTTCGATGAAACTTTACCACAACCTTCATAACCCGTGATGTACCAAAGTGTGTTCACGGCATTTTTAAAAAATCGGGGTCTTAGGTGGTATATGGGGGGCGGGGGCTGCCCCCCCAGAATAGGTATTTGCTTTTTTTATCAGAACTTACACACACAATTTCGATGAAACTTCACCACAACCTTCATCATCCGTGATGTACCAATGTTTGTTCAAGGCATTGGAATAATTGCGGTCTGAGGAGGTACACAAGGCGGGGGGGTAGGGGGGTGGCGGCGGCCATCTTGTATTTTGACGTGGCGACCCAATTTTAAACAGCGTTCTTGCTTGTGCCTAGATACACCCACACACCAGATTAGAAGTTGGTACTTCGCTTATTTTTCAAGATATTTCACTCAAAAGGTTCGGACATATATATGGTGGTGGCCATCTTGGATTTTGACGTGGCGACCCAATTTTAAACACCTTTCTTCCGCGTGCCTAGGTACACCCACACACCAGATTAGAAGTTGGTACTTCGCTTATTTTTCGAGATATTTCGCTCAAAATGTTCAGCCCTTTATATGGTGTCGGCCATCTTGGATTTTGACGTGGCGACCCAATTTTCAATAGCGTTCTTCCTTATGCCTAGATACGCCCACACACCAGATTAGAAGTTGGTACTTCGCTTCTTGTTCAAGATATTCAGCTCACAAGGTTCAGACATACATGGCATCAGACATACATGGCGGCGGCCATCTTGGATTTTGACATGGGTTGCACCCACACACCAAATTCGAATGCGGTCCTTCGCTTATGCATGCACGCATGCCTGCCCGCCCGCACGCACGGACGGACAGGAAAACCATAGTCCCCCTTTCGCTCCACGGTGCGACGGGGGACAACAAAATAAGTAATTGTATTAAGAACTCTCACATACACAATAATAACACTCTTAAAGAAAGTACCATGAAAATATCACTTGCATCTCATAAACAATACATATGATGGATGGTACCATCATTCCCCAATGCTCTCAAAGCAATAAACTCACGATACGCCAAAAGTGAGTGGAATGTAACAATCCCAAATTCCATGCACGAATCCCCACGCTGGGTGAAGGTTGAAGTCGTGCAGAATGGCAAGAACAAAAGGCAGGTATCGGTGCGGATGTGGATGAGGAGTTACGAGGTGAGAGGTCGGGCAGATGGTGGCACGGGGTAACGATCCCCCAAAACGTGAGTACAATCCACGCCCCACGTCCACCAACGATTATGCCGATATGGAAACCAACGGCGACCAACATGAAGAGGTCGATATGGGAATTAAGCCGATATGGAAACCAACGGCAATCCACACGATGATGTCGATATGGGAATTAAGCCGATATGGAAACCAACGATGATGTCGAAATGGGAATCCCAAGGACAAAACAAGATGCACCAGGCAGACGGCCTCTTCGAGGAAAAATGGCAGATCGGCCTGTAACGGAGGCGCTTGCTTTCCCGCCAACACTAGTTCTTGCTTGGTACCAATACCTGAGACGTAGGATTAATTGCAATCACAATATGGGACGATGTCACGGGCAATCCCTTTCACGGGAAGCCTCAATTCGTTCACGACCAATATTGAGGAAGTCCGCTCGCCGCCTTGACGCAACTCACAGCTGTCTTTTTCCCATGCCGATTTTCCTCTCACATCTTCCGGTTTCTTTCCCGCATTTTTATTTTTCCTCCACAAACATTTCTTTTTACCTTTTACTAAAGTCATCTCCATTTCACACAGAAATCTTAACAACAATATTACCTGAAACTAAAAATTCGACAAGTATATAATAACAACAAAGGCAGAAGTGACGAATCCGTAACATTAGTATGATTCTACATGCTGCCTTGTCTTCTAGCAACTATTGAAATTGGTTTAAAGCACCTTTAGTCAGTGTAGTATACTGTTTATTCTACCAGGTGAGTGCCAGGGGTATCGCCCCTATGTTTATTATCGGATCTAATTAGAAAATATACAAGAGGTTTTTGAAAGGGGATTCAGTACACCAGGTTTTATGTATGTAATGACATTCCCTTGACCCTGAGTATGTCCATGTGTAGTTAAGCTTTGTTTAATTTTTTTAGTAAACGTCAAAGATGAGAACGAGTGCCATACATGGGTTGTGAGGATAAGTTGCATCTGGAAACGAAGTGTTGGTAAACAGTGCAAGATGGTAGAACAGGCTGCTTGGTTACAGATGGACGTCACGGTGAAGAATTAAAAGAACTACAGTAGTTACAATTACTGAATATATAATTAAACTGGAACGGCACTCGGTGGAGAGCATACCTATTACCTCAACCAGGCTGATTAGTTTACGTTTTGTGTCCCACGATCTGGATCCGGACCTGAATTAAAATTGAATCGGATTGTTTTTGTCGCCTACCCAAATAATCCACCTGGTTTTTTCATAACTCGTCAATAACTTTTTAAAAGCTATTTTTGTGCCATTTGTAATGGGGTATGAGGCTGTACTCATGTAGATGTAGCACTCTACATTGGCCTTGCGCTGCCAGTCGTCTCATCTTAATGGTGTACATGGCAAAGAATAAAAACTAGCTGCCGTGGTTTACTATAACCTTTTGGTGTTCATTCTCCAACTATTTACATCACACCACCGCCACCACATTGCTGCAACTCATCTGGTTCCACCCATCTGGATTAGGGCCACCCCACTCCCAACCCCCCTCCCCTCCCCCACCCCCTCATCCACCAATCACATTAGTGGAGGGCGTGCATTACTCACCTACATGCTGAATTTCACAACGACGTAGACACAAACTGTGTGAAGTCCCGAAGCTACCATAGTACCATGTAACATACTACTCAAAAGAGAGTTAATCTTCCAACTTCCAAGTACATCAAATGAACTGACTGACTCTGGTCTTGATCTGCAAAAAAGGTCGAGTGCACCCAATAAAGGTTACCTACCGTTCAGAACGGAAATTGTAAAATCTTGCATGTATATAACGTATATATTCCGCGAGAGTACAATTTCGTGTCATTAACTTTGCCAAATGTGAATATTCCAGAATGGGTTGAATGTATGGTTGATCACATTGCCCCCATTAGGACCCTTTCTAGTGTATAATTGCTGCAATGCTCCATTGGAACTACATAAACGATGAGCCATGGTATATTCATAAATAAATGACAAAAGGCTATAGTGTGCTGTCTTCTAAACCTTCTGGCCATGAATTTAATTCCTGATGGAAATGAGATTTAAGTGCAAAAGCTGTCTGCTGCACTTCCAATATGAAGTACTATCTATCATTCAGTAGGCCATCTCTTGAGTGAAATATGAAGCTTGCTGTTTGTTTACCATGAGAACTCCAACTATCTCATAACATGTTTTGGAAAAGTGGGATTGTGTCTGGGAATCTTGGACAAATCCCGAATTTAAGCTCTTGTTCTGAAGCAAAATGAAAACACACAACACACACAACTCATTAACACACACACATAAACACACAACACATACAACTCATTAACACAAACACAGACATAAACACACAACACAAAGACACAACGCATAAGCATCTATATAATAATACCGTAAGGACTCGACTTTGTTATCCCTTTTATGCCGCACCCAGTGACCCGATGCCCACGGCACTAATGCATTTTCCATCTACGAACCGCGCTCTTTGTTTATCACGTACAGCCATACTCGAAAAATCTGAATTCGCCGACTTTGGGACCCAAAAGCATCCGATTATCGGCCGATACGACGCCATCTTATGACACCATCGTATTGGCGTCTGCTGGGCGAAGGCGATGCGAGCCGTCCGCTGATTCGACAGTCGAGTGGTGTGATGGGTGGTGTGACCCAAATGGTCTTTTTATTCCCTTGAACATTTTAAATTAGGATATATAAGGAAACGTCTTTATCATCATTTTAATAAAGTTAAATGGAGTGACGTTACGATACTCGGGGTGCGTTGCATAAATCCTCGTAACTCAGAGAGGTGTAGCAGGTGGCGAGACGTAAGGAAGCTTTTTTATTCCCTTGAACATTTGAAATTAGGATATACTAGGGCATGCCCGTACTATATATAAGCTAGGACGTGCCCGTACGTGGGTGCCCGTTCCTTGCCAAAAAAAAAAAAAAAAAAAAATTTGTGTAGGGGTGTGTGTGTGTAAACATCCTAGGGCGTGCCCGTACGTGGGTGCAAAAAAACATGCGTGCAAACAACAACAACAAAAAAAAAAACTTTGAAACCACGTGGCAGTAACGACCACAGAACCCCCCCCCCCCCTCTATTTACATGAATGGTTTGGTCCATTCGCAACGACCACAGAACCCCCCCCTCTATTTACATGCAATGGTTTGGTCCAAAGCGAACGGTTTGGTCCATTTGATGTGATTCGATGATTCGACGTGAATGGTTTGGTCCATTCGCAACGACCACAGAACCCCCCCCCCTCTATTTACATGAATGGTTTGGTCCATTCGCAAAGCCAAAGCGAACGACCACAGAACCCCCCCCCCCCCCTCTATTTACATGAATGGTTTGGTCCATTCGCAAAGCCAAAGCGAACGACCACAGAACCCCCCCCCCCCCTCTATTTACATGAATGGTTTGGTCCATTCGCAACGCCAAAGCGAACGGCGAACGGCTAAATCGCCATAGCTCGGTAAGTACTTGTCCGATTAATTTCAAACCTTGAAAAGGCACATCCTCGGGTCCCCAGCAATATACCTGGCAAGTTTCAAGTATATCGGACCGGTAGTTGTCGAGAAACAGCGGTCACAGACAAACAAACAAACGTACAAACGTACAAACGTACAAACGTACAAACAAACAGAGATTACTGGAATTATAGATAGATAAGGAAACGTCTTTATCATCATTTTAATAAAGTTAAATGGAGTGACGTTGCGATACTCGGGGTGCATTGCATAAATCCTCGTAACTCAGAGAGGTGTAGCAGGTGGTGAGACGTAAGGAAGCTTAAAGATAACGAGCTGAAAACAGACGAACGATATCCCTTCCGTGGATGTTCCACAGGTTTCACGTCTTTATCGTCATTTTAATAAAGTTAAATGGAGTGACGTTGCGATCAGTGAGTTGTATACGAAGAGATAAAAGGATGGCATTGACTTCGAGACTGTACGTGATAGTTGGCTGCGGCTGGCTGATGCCACGTTTTTTTTTTCTAAGTGCCATGGATGCTGATGGACATAATAAAGGTATCGGCTGATCTCTCATCGTAATATTACCCGATGGAAATGAACTGTTTCTTTGTTTGTCATTTCCTGTGCAATAATGTCAAATTGATAAGTCAGACATCCTTTTCTATGGACAGCTGCTCTCCTTTTCGATGGCATCGTCTATTGATATGCATGTTCTTCTTTCATATAATTTTACACATTCACAATCAGTATTTCAACTCTTGCAGACATTGGAAAGGAAGTTGACTCACAGGCCAACTCTCTGGCTCAATCACAGGCCGACGCACAGGCGATGTAATTGTGAGTAGCATTTTTGCACAAGTGAAAATTGATCTTTCTTCCTAACTCTTACTCGGACAAGCAAATCCCCTATGCCATCCATAATGGTACACTCTATCCATACACCACATCCTCCCTTCCGTGGATGTTCCACGGGTTTCGGCTAGTATAATAATAATACCGTAAGGACTCGAATTTGTTATCCCTTTTACGCCGCACCCAGTGACCCGATGCCCACGGCACTCATGGATTTACGATCTACGAACCGTGCTCTTTGTTTATCACGTACAGACATACTCGAAAAATCTGAATTAGCCGACGTTGGGGCCCAAAAGCATCCGATTAACTGCCGATACGATGCCATCTTACGACGCCATCGTATTGGCGTCTGCTGGGCGAAGGCGAAGCGAGCCGTCCGCTGATTGGACAGTCGAGTGGTGTGAACATGGGTGGTGTGAACCAAATGGTCTTTTTATTCCCTTGAACATTTTAAATTAGGATATATAAGGAAACGTCTTTATCGTCATTTTAATAAAGTTAAATGGAGTGACATTGCGATACTCGGGGTGCGTTGCATAAATCCTCGTAACTCAGAGAGGTGTAGCAGGTGGCGAGACGTAAGGAAGCTTAAAGATAACGAGCTGAAAACAGACGAACGATATGTCAATCTCTTTCTACACCGAACGGAAATAAAAGTATGAGAGCGGGAAGGCATGGCCTGAGCACTTCGAGCATAGAGAAGGACTGATAGGACTTAACTTAAAGAGAAAAAATTGGAGCTTAACGGAAGAAGAAGATCCCATGAGCGCTCCCCTATGCCATCCATAATGGTACACTCTATCCATACACCACATCCTCCCTTCCGTGGATGTTCCACGGGTTTCGGCTAGTAACAAATAAATACACACACACACACACACACAAACACACAGTCACACACGCACACACACTCACACACACACACTACTCAAAGCAAAACACATACACAAAACACACAGGGGGAGGGGGAGGGGGAGCGGGAGGAGATGGGGGGGAAGGGGGGTTCATATATATGCTGACCGTGGGTGAATGTGGCGTTCATCACATTTCTGAGTTAAGAGTGATGCCCATCAGGAAGAAGAAGAAGCCGTACTACCAAATTCGTACACTTCCGGAATTGTTCGATTTATCTGTATTCAAATATCTGGTGATTGTTTTGTATTTATTTATGCGAATGTGTACGATTTTTTTTTTAACTCCAAAAAAACGAACTTTTTATTTTCAATTTTTTTTTTTTTTTTGCCGACAACACTCCCAGGCACTCACTGATGAACCTCTGAAAGTTTGACGAAGATCCGTTCAGCCAACTCTGAGAAAAATGGCGACACAGACAGACACACACACACACAGACAGACCAACATCTCTCTTATATAATAGCTTTAAGTTAAGTTTATTGAATTTAAGAAAATCATTCATAGATCCAATAAATATCTGATCACGTTTTATCTCTCTGATAAGATCGATCCTTTTAGCACAGGAATCACCATCTAAAATATTGGCAAATATTACATTATAATTTAACTCTTGGTTTAGGTATCCTGTTGAGCTAATATGAAATGATAAACCTTTCTTAATGACCTAGTCTGACCTCCTTCTAAGCCCCGCCCAGTTTTTATTAAGCCCTGCCCATTTTTTCCTAAACCCCGCCCACTTTTCCTAATCCTCACCCACTTTCCCCAAGCCCTGCCCACTTTTTACTAAGCACCGCCCACGTTTATAAACCCCACCCACTATTACATAATTTCCAGTTAAGCCTTGCCCAGGCTTGCCCAGAGATTGTCTAAGGGAATTTCCAAATGAAACCACACCCACCATTCTTATATAACGAGTGGAAACACAGGCTAAATTTAAACAACTTCCTGCTTCCCTTGAGAATTGACTACTGTGCAGAGCTTGAGTGGGATAACTTTGGACTTCCTTGAAGTCCTACTGCCTGTGTGGAACTAAACCATCAAATTGATGAACTGGATTCAAACCTCTTATCAATGGAGGTAAGTTTCTTTTAATATTCACAATTTGATTTATACATATAATAATCTTGTATTAAATTAATACATTGTTATTTTCTCTCACAGGCAATTGTATCATAGGAAAGAACATCCATAGCGGTGTATCACAAAGCCTGGTGTTGACTTAGCGGTTAGGGTGCTGGCTTGGGATCCCAGAATCCTGGGTTCGAATCCCAGTCGATCGCTGAATTAACGCCAGGGGGGTTGACTCAGCCTGAATCCAACCTTCCAAGGTCGGAAAATTGAGTACCAGTTCACTGGTAATTCCCTGTGTTGCAAGAGGCGACTAACAGAGTTGGCGGCAGGAAGGGCATCCGGTTGTAAAACATTGCTTCAAAAAGGGGACCATGGTGCCCGGAAAAGGCAAACTCCTGCTCTGCAGGGAAAAATGGCCTCCAAAGGTGGTTTTTTAGAATACAAAATGAAAATACTGATTTTACGACAACTTGGGGTGAAATTATTGATTTGTTTGAAGACATTTTGAACAACCATGACCCACAGAACGAGTTCTACCTTGATAATCCAGCCAAAGAGTTATACCTTGGAGACTCACTAAAATTGGGAAAGACATTATGAGTTCTGCCTCGATGGTTTCAATACCCACCTTGGAGACTCACTAAATTTGGGAAAAACGTATTATGAGTTCTGCCCAGAACCCGAGATGGTTATAACTGTGGAGCCTACCTTGGAGACTCACTGAATTTAATAAAATCAGGAAAAGAGTTTTGCCTTGGAGACTTTGAAAACTGGTTTCATTTTGGAGACTCTGCCTGTGGGGTCTATCTTGGAGACTCTTCCTATCTTGGAGACTCTGCTTATGGATTACGCAAAGAACACTCTTTGAATCCGAAACCAATGAACATCTCTCCCCATCTTGTCTTCCGCTCCCTCTTTTTATATATTTTGTTTGTCTGGTTGATTTGTTTGTGAAGTAAATGTTAGCTCTTTCACGAGCATTTTGCCTTTGCCTTTGTTTGTGGAAACAAACCTTTGTTTGCCTTTGCTTCCAGTTTGCCTTTCACGATTCAGTATACCAAAAAAAAAAAAAAAAAAAAAAAATTCTTTGCTTGATGGTGCTTGATGAAAGGTAAGTTCAGTTTACTGGAAATCTATATTATAATAGGCGAAGGTGATTCTGTCTGTCTGTCGGGGGTGTGGCTTACTCCATTGAGAGAGCAGCTCCATCCATTCTAGGAGGGGCTTCGAAAACAAATTCTGGAAGAGGCTTCATATAAACAAATATCCACCATTTTATTAACTCGCATAGCTTTGAGGCCTGTTTTGTAGGCCCGTGGTGTCTTACTCTCTCTCCCAGTTTTATTTCAAATCAAATTCGATATATCATTTCATTTTTCACAGTCGCTAACATACTTTTAGACTCGGTTGAAAAAAAACGGGAAGAAAATCCGATGAAAGTTTCCGTTTATAGAACGAAATGAATTCTCAAAGGCCTGTAACTTCAAGGCCATTGAGTCTCTCTCACGCCTTTATCTCCAATCTAACTCACCATCTGATTTCATTTTTATCGATGGTTTTAGACTCGGTGTCAGCAATAATTGAAAACATTCACACACACGCGGGAAAATGCAGAGATATATTTTTAAAAATCGCGCCACGA